>NC_133617.1:574333598-574631026 GCF_048593235.1 Sminthopsis crassicaudata | reverse complement strand
TTGTCCAGATAGAATTGTCCTCTACATTAATAGGTAAAAGAATTGAGGGTTTAGGTAGTTTTGGACATATTGTATTTGAGGTATTTACTGGATATCCAGTTTGAGATGTCTAAAAGATAAGACAGAAATACTATATTGGAGGTCAGAGACCTTGGAGCAGGATAGGTTTGACAATTATCAGCAAAGCAATAATAATTAAATCCATGTGAGCTGATGGGATCACCAAGCAAACCAGTATACTAAGAAGAAAAGAGGGTCTAGGACAGAAAATTGTAACACATTTATAATTAGTGAATATGGCCTGACAATCAAGTAAAGAAGTATAAGAATGAGCTATATAGGGAGAGACCCAAGAGAGAATGGTGTCCTAAAAACCTGGAGAGAAGAGAATATCAGGGAGGAAAGGGCATTCAATAGTGTCAAAGGGTGAAGCAAGATCAAGGAAAAGGAGGAGTGAGAAAAAGCCAATGGATCTGGTAATTATGAGATCACTGATAATTTTGGAAAGAGAAGTTTTGATCAAATTATGAAATCAGAAATGAAATTATGAGGAGTTAAGAATAGAGTCAGAGGAGAGGAAGTAAAAGCATCAATTTTACATGACTTGTTCAAGAAGGTTAGTGACAAAGTAGAAAAAAGTTAGAACTGAACTACTTAAATATTCAGTTCCAATGGCTAGAACATGCCAATATAATAAAAAATGACAATACCACCATAATTAACTTAAACTTGTAATGCTATAACAATCAAATTGCCAAGGGGGATGCCTTGCAGTGCATGATAAAATAATGGTAAAATTCATTTGGAAAAACAAAAGATATAGAATATCAAGGGAAATGATGAAAGGAAGTAAGAAGAAAGAAGAAAGAGCACTTTCAGAACTCAAACTATATCATAAAGCAGCATTCATTATAACCAGCAGGTATTGGTTAAAGACTAAAGAGAGAGATCATTGGAACAAATTAGACAAGAAATATTCAGAAACATTTGACTTGATCAAATGGAAAACAAATTACTTAGGGGAAATCTCCCTATTTAATAAAAAATTACTGGAACAATTTGGAAAATAGTCTGGCAGAAATTGACCTTAGCCTAGTATCTTATACCACACTCAATGTGCAACCATGACATTAAATATCATACTATTAAAAATTTAGAAAAGAAACAGATCATATATCTCTCACAGGTACAGGAAAGAAATGTATTCTTAACAGAAGAGAGAGGCATTTACAAAAGATAAAATAACTGATTACTTGAAACAACAACAACAACAACAACAAAAACTTCTGAAGAGACAATATCAGTGCATCTATTAAGAAGGGAAATAATGGCAGAAACTAGGCATGGACCCACATTTAACACCACATATCAAGATAAGGTCAAAATGGGTCCAAGATTTAGGCATAAAGAACGAAATCATAAATAAATTGGAGGAACATGGGATGGTTTATCTCTCAGACTTGTGGAGGAGGAAGGAATTTGTATCCAAGGAGAACTAGAGACCATTATTGATCACAGAATAGAACATTTTGATTACACCAAATTAAAAAGTTACTGCACAAACAAAACTAATGCAAACAAGATTAGAAGGGAAATAACAAATTGGGAAAACATTTTTACAGTTAAAGGTTCTGATAAAGGCCTCATCTCCAAAATATACAGAGAATTGACTCTAATTTATAAGAAATCAAGCCATTCTCCAATTGATAAATGGTCAAAGGATATGAATGACAATTTCAGATGATGAAATTAAAACTATTTCCACTCATATGAAAGAGTGTTCCAAATCACTATTGATCAGAGAAATGCAAATTAAGACAACTCTGAGATATCATTACACACCTGTCAGATTGGCTAAGATGACAGGAACAAATAATGATGAATGTTGGAGGGGCTGTGGGAAAACTGGGACATTGATGCATTGCTGGTGGAGTTGTGAAAGAATCCAGCCATTCTGGAGAGCAATCTGGAATTATGCCCAAAAAGTTATCAAAATGTGCATACCCTTTGACCCAGTAGCAGTGCTATATATAGGCTTATATCCCAAGGAAATACTAAAGAAGGGAAAGGGACCTGTATGTGCCAAAATGTTTGTGGCAGCCCTTTTCATAGTGGCTAGAAACTGGAAAATGAATGGATGTCCATAAATTGGAGATAAATTATGGTATATGAATGTTATGGAATATTATTGTTCTGTAAGAAATGACCAACAGGAGGAATACAGAGAGGCTTGGAGAGACTTACATGAACTGATGCTGAGTGAAACGAGCAGAACTAGGAGATCATTATACACTTCAACAATGATACTGTATGAGGATGTATTCTGATGGAAGTAGATATCTTCAACAAAGAGAAGAGCTAATCCAATTCCAATTGATCAATGATGGACAGAATCAGCTACATCCAGAAAAGGAATACTGGGAAATGAGTGTAAACTGTGAGCATTTTGTTTGTTTGTTTGTTTTTCTTCCGAGATTATTTTTACCTTCCAAATACAATTCTTCCTTTGCAACAACAACAACAACAAAATTCGGTTCTGCACATATATATTGTACCTAGGATATACCATAAGATATTTAATATGTATGGGAATGCCTTCCATCTAGGGGAGGGGTTGGAGGGAAGGAGGGGGTAAATTCAGAACAGAAGGGAATACAAAGGATAATGTTATAAAAAATTACCTATTCATATGTACTGTCAAAGAAAATTTTATAATTATAAAAATTAATTTAAAAAAAGAAGGGAAATAGTTGAATCAGAAAAAAATCTTTGCATCAAGTTTTTCTGATAAAGTTTAGTATCCAAGATAAATAAACAATTAATATGTCATTCTTCAAGAGATAAAGATTGAAAAATATGAGCAAATTGTTTTCAAAAGAACTGCAAAGTATTTACAACAATAAAATATGCTCCAAATAATGAATAATAAGAGAAATGCACATCAAAACAACACTGAGATTTCACCTCATAAATTGGCACCTATAAATTGGCAAAAATGACTAAAAATGATTAACAGTGTTGGCATTATTGTAGAAAGATAAGCACACTAATACATTGTTGATGAAATTATGAAACCATTTTGGAAAGCAATCTGATATTATGCAAATAAAGTGACCAAAATGCCTATACCCTTTGAACCATTACTAGGCTTATACTACAAAGAAGCTATTGGTTAAAAAAAAATCTCAGTATACTCCAAAAATTTATATCAGTATTTTTTGGGTAATTAATAACTAAGAATTGGAAACAAAGTAGATCCCTAACATTTGGGGAATGAAATTGTGGTACATGCAGTACATGAATACAATTGAATATAACTGTGTTGTAAGAAATTATGTGGGTGATGAATACAGAGTATCATGGAAGCTCTATATACACTGAAGCAGAATGAAGCAAAGCCAAGAACATAACTACACAGTAACTACAACAACATAAATAGAAAGAACATTGATATGCCAAAGAATAAAGAGTAAATGTGACAAAATTCTAAAGAGTAAAAAAGACTCAAATGAACAGATTTAAGAAAACACTCTTCAACTTACTATGTTTTGATGTGAGACATCTACAAGGGTCACACATTGCACGTTTTTGGACTTTTTCAATGTATTGATCAACACTGTGCTCATCTTATTCTCTTCTAAAAATATGCTTGTTTGTCATAGGATGGTTCTTTGGGGAGGAAGAGAGGAAAGAATACTGTGGTAGTATAAGAAACAGAAAATATCAATAAAACTCACTTTAATAAAAAGAGATCAAGGCTAACAGTGAAGATGTTAGGATCAAGTGAGGCTTTTTTTTTAATATAGGGGAAACATAGTTTATAGTTAGCAGGAAAAGAGACAGTACACAAAGAGGGAGGAAAGACAAGTGAATGACATGCCCCAATTCCCTATGACAAAGTGTTGGAGGACCTGTTGGGAGAAGATGGGTTGGAATAAAGTCACTTGAGCAGGTAGAGGGGTTAGCTTTGGTGAGAGATATAAGGCATGTGAGGCAAGAGAAAATAGTGTCAAAAATCATATAGACAAGAAAAAATGAGGAAAAGAAGGTCATAATGGATGGCCTTAATTTTTTTTTTCTGTAACATATGAACCAAGATTCTCAGTTGACAAAATTGGTGAGGGGAGCTATCTATAGAAGGTTTGAGAAGGGATAAAAAAAGTTCGGAAGAATCATAATGGAGTGTAGGATTGTGAGTTGATAAGGCTGGTAGAGTAGAATTGCCTAGCAATGATGAGGACCCAGTTGAAGTTATATAACAAATTTGTAGTGGACCCAGTCAGAATGGTAGTGTGATTTTTACATCTTTATTTAGTAGTATGTGTATAGGATTGATCAATGAATAATGGGCTTTACTAGTGAAGATTTTTAAGGAATTTGGTTATCAAAACTATAGTAACTGATTAAAACGTCTACAAACAATGTCTTTGAAAAAATGTTCTTTAGAATAATTCTTAAATCTTTTTTTGATTTAGGTAAAGCTCTTTCCTTTAATTCTTTGTCCTCTTATTTTCCATAGTTTTATAAAATAGTAAAGACAGCATATTACTAATTTAGTCATAACAAAATCTGGGGATTGTAAACAAAGAATATCAATCATGAAGCATTTGGGCAGGGAAAGGTAATTTAGGAGAGCTTACATCTGAGAAGTGATGGTGGTGGGAGCCAGGCACTTTAGTACTTACTTTATTTTTGTCACGACTAGTGACTTCATCTATGTGCTTAGTCTGCTGTGTTTATGGTGTTTAAATTTTCCTTTAAGGGGAAATTTTATATCTCTAGAGGCCTACTTGCATAAAACAGAGAAAGAGAGGGTCAACGAATTGGGCTTACAACTAAAATTGCTAGAAAAGGAACAAATTAAAAACCCCCAGACAAACACAAAACTTGAAATTCTAAAAATAAAAGGTGAGATTAATAAAACTGAAAATAAAAAAAAGCTATTGAATTAATTAATAAAACTAAGAGTTGTTTCTATGAAAAAACCAACAAAATAGACAAACCCTTAGTAAATCTGATTAAAAAAAGGAAAGAGAAAAGGCAAATCATTAGTCTTGAAAATGAAAAGGGGGAACTCACCACTAATGAAGAGGAAATTAGAACAATCATTAGGAGTTACTTTGCTCAACTTTATGCCAATAAATGAAATGGAAGAATATCTTCAAAAATATAGCTTTGCCAGATTAACAGAGGAAGAAGTAAGTAGTCTAAATAATCCCATTTCAGAGAAAGAAATAGAACAAGCTATTAACCAACTCCCTAAGAAAAAATCCCCAGGACCAGATGGATTTACATGTGAATTCTACCAAACATTTAAAGAACAACTAACTCCAATATTATATAAACTATTTGAAAAAATAGGGATTGAAGGAGTCCTACCAAATTCCTTTTATGACACAGACATGGTAGTGATACCTAAACCAGGTAGATTGAAAACTGAGAAAGAAAATTATAGACCAATCTCCTTAATGAATATTGATGCTAAAATCTTATATTAGCGAAAAGACTTCAGAAAATCATCTCCAGGATAATACACTATGATCAACTAGGATTTATACCAGGAATTCAGGGCTGGTTTAATATTAGGAAAACTATTTGTATAATTGACCATATTAATAATCAAATTAATAAAAACCATATGATCATCTCAATAGATGCAGAAAAAGCATTTGATAAAATCCAACATCCATTCCTACTAAAAAATGCTTGAGAGTATAGGAATAAATGGGCTATTCCTTAAAATAATAATGAGCCTATATTTAAAACCGTCAGTAAACATCATATGTAATGGTGATAAACTGGAACCTTTCCCTGTAAGATCAGGAGTGAAACAAGGTTGCCCACTATCACCATTACTATTCAATACAGTACTAGAAATGCTAGCCTCGGCAATAAGAGCTGAGAAAGAGATTCAAGAAATTAGAGTAGGAAATGAGGAAATCAAACTATCATTCTTTGCAGATGACATGATGGTATACTTAGAGAACCCCAAAGTCTCTGCTAAAAAGCTATTAGAAATAATTCAAAACTTTAGCAAAGTTGCAGGATACAAAATAAATCCACATAAATCCTCAGCATTTTTATACATTACCAACATAATCCAAGAGCAAGAGATACAAAGAGAAATTCCATTCAAAATAACAGTCGATAGTATAAAATATTTGGGAATATATCTACCAAAGGAAAATCAGGAATTATATGAGCAAAATTGCGAAACACTTGCTACAAAAATAAAGTCAGATTTAAATAATTGGAAAGACATTGAGTGCTCTTGGATAGGCCAAGTGAATATAATTAAGATGACAATACTCCCTAAACTAATCTATTTATTTAGTGCTATACCAATCAGACTCCCAAGAAACTATTTTAATGACCTAGAAAAAATAACAACAGAATTCATATAGAACAACAAAAGGTTGAGAATTTCAAGGGAAGTAATGAAAAAAAAATTAAATGAAGGTGGTCTAGCTGTACCTGATCTAGAACTATATTATAAAGCAGCAGTCACCAAAACCATTTGGTATTGGCTAAGAAATAGACTAATTGATCAGTGGAATAGGTTAGGCTCACAGGGCAAGATAGTGAATAAAAATAGCAATCTAGTGTTTGACAAATCCAAAGATCCCAACATTTGGGATAAGAATTCATTATTTGACAAAAACTGCTGGAAAATTGGAAATTAGTATGGCAGAAACTAGGGATGGTCCCACATTTAACACCACATACTAAGATAAGATCAAAATGGGTCTAAGATTTAGGCATAAAGAACGAAATCATAAATAAATTAGAGGAACATGGGATGATTTATCAGACTTGTGGAGGAGGAAGGAATTTGTGTCCAAAGGAGAACTAGAGACTATTATTGATCACAGAATAGAACATTTTGATTACACCAAATTAAAAAGTTTCTGCACAAACAAAACTAATGCAAACAAGATTAGAAGGGAAATAACAAATTGGGAAAACATTTTTACAGTTAAAGGTTCTGATAAAGGCCTCATCTCCAAAATATACAGAGAATTGACTCCAATTTATAAGAAATCAAGCCATTCTCCAATTGACAAATGGTCAAAGGATATGAACAATTTTCAGATGATGAAATTAAAACTATTTCCACTCATATGAAAGAGTGTTCCAAATCACTATTGATCAGAGAAATGCAAATTAAGACAACTCTGAGATATCATTACACACCTGTCAGATTGGCTAAGATGACAGGAACAAATAATGATGAATGTTGGAGGGGCTGTGGGAAAACTGGGACATTGATGCATTGCTGGTGGAGTTGTGAAAGAATCCAGCCATTCTGGAGAGCAATCTGGAATTATGCCCAAAAAGTTATCAAAATGTGCATACTCTTTGACCCAGTAGCAGTGCTATATATAGGCTTATATCCCAAGGAAATACTAAAGAAGGGAAAGGGACCTGTATGTGCCAAAATGTTTGTGGCAGCCCTTTTCATAGTGGCTAGAAACTGGAAAATGAATGGATGTCCATAAATTGGAGATAAATTATGGTATGTGAATGTTATGGAATATTATTGTTCTGTAAGAAATGACCAACAGGAGGAATACAGAGAGGCTTGGAGAGACTTACATGAACTGATGCTGAGTGAAACGAGCAGAACTAGGAGATCATTATATACTTCAACAATGTGTATGAGGATGTATTCTGATGGAAGTGGATTATCTTCAACAAAGAGAAGAGCTAATCCAATTCCAATTGATCAATGATGGACAGAATCAACTACATCCAGAAAAGGAATACTGGGAAATGAGTGTAAACTGTGAGCATTTTGTTTGTTTGTTTGTTTTTCTTCCGAGATTATTTTTACCTTCCAAATACAATTCTTCCTTTGCAACAACAACAACAACAAAATTCGGTTTTGCACATATATATTGTACCTAGGATATACTATAAGATATTTAATATGTATGGGAATGCCTTCCATCTAGGGGAGGGGATGGAGGGAAGGAGGGGAAAAATTCGGAACAGAAGGGAGTACAAGGGATAATGTTGTTAAAAAAAACAAAAAACCTATGCATATGTACTGTCAAAATGTTATAATTAATTATAAAAATTAATAAAAATAAATAAAAAATAAATTTTCCTTTAAGTACTGAGAGGTTGTGTAATTTCACAAGGGTCACACAGCTAGTTTGGGCCAGAAGTGAGATTTGAACCCTGTTCTCATAATTCTTATCTTGTACTCCATATTCCCTCTTAGTGTTGTGACACAGGAGCTGAACATGGGTCTTTTTTGCCTTTTAAAATAATTTTAAATTTAATTTGTACTATAGTTCCAAATTCTTTCTCTCCATTCCTTTACTCACTGAGAAAGCAAGAAAGAAGATGCACTCTATATGTCATGCAAAGAATATTTCCACATATGCCTTGTTTTGGGGGGAAAAAAACAAAGAAGAAAGAAATAAAGAAAAAAATATGTGTCCATCTGCATACAGAGTCTACTATCCATTCTCTATCTGGAAGTTGATAGGATTTTTCATTATGCGTTCTATAGGAATTGTCATGGATCACAGTTGATTATCTCTACAATATGGATGTTACTATGAATATTGTTCTCCTGGTTCTGCTTACTTCACTTTGTATCACTTCACCAAAGTGTTCCCATGTTTTTCTGAATATATCCTCTTCATCATTTCTTACAGCATAATAGTATTCAGTCACAAACGTGCCACAAATTGTTTAGCCATTTCCCTACTGATGGGCATCTTCTCACTTTCCAAGTCTTTGTCTAAAAAATAGCTGCTGTAAATATTTTGTATGCACGAGCCCTTTTTTAACTTTGATCTCTTTGGAGTACAAATTTAAGCAGTAAAGCTGGGTCAGAGAGTATGCACAGTTTTATAGCATTTTGGACAGAGTTCCAAATTTGAACATTGGCTTTGAATGTATTTGTACCTGGCTGCTAACATATATAATATATGGAATCACACAAAGACCAGACTTGACCAGAGATGAGAGGTGACCCTTCTGCTTTCTTCATTCCTACACTTTGAGTGGGTAAAAGGTGGGGCAAAGGGGAAGCTTATGGTAGTTTGTAGATAAATCTGGATTTTGAAGCAGAGGATATAATCTATTAGAATAGTTCTCAAGGGATAATATTATAAAATATATATATATATATATATATATATATAATAAAAAAAATTAAAAAAAAAAAAAAAAAGAATAGTTCTCAGACTCATAAGAGAAACACTGGGGACTTTTCTCCCAAAGTCTCTTTTTTCTAACATAGATGATGTTCCTGGCTACTCACTATTAGGTTTCATTTAGTTAGAGCATGCAGAAGCAATTCTTTTCTCTTAGGATATAAATTGCTAAATATCACAAGTAATATGCCATCAGATGCTTATGTTTTGGAAATGCGTTGAGGCTGCCAAATTTAATTATGTTCACTGTAAATGTACTTTAGAAGTCACTGAAGCATAATATTGTGGTTTCTGAAAGCAGTACAACTGAGTTATGATGGTATATTGCTCAGTTAACTAGGTGAGCACACACCATCACATGCATTCAGAAGTGTGGACACTACCTTTGCATGGAGGTGAATAGGGCGGGAAAAAAAAGGACCACACTGCATTGCATTTTATGAGTTTTAGGATTAAGGAAAGAATTTGGCACCATTTAAATGTAAATGAGGATCATGAGTGGATATAATGAATGTGCAAGTCAAAATATACCTCTGCCATTCACAGTTTAGTTTTTTAGACACTAATAGAAGACTTGGAGAAAGAATAGCATTTACATAAGAAAAGATGGACACATTTGCTAATGATCATATTCTAGAACTACTGCTTGAAAAGTTAGAAGTGACTTCTTCTTAAGTAATAAGGACAAATTATGTACGTGAAGGACCAAGAGAATTAAGAAGACCAGGGTAAGGCGAGTTGCAAATCATTCCTGGCATAATAAGAACTCTCTGTCTTCCTTTTTCTGTGCTTAAATACATTAAATATTGAAAAGGATTTGACTCAAAATGTTAATACACATTTTAAAAAGTACATTAAAACTCATTTATAAAATATGAACCAACATAAGGATCCATGTCACACTGGATAGAACGAACAAGCTTCTAAGACAGTAGGGAGAGCTCAGGATCTTCCAGGTCTTGATGTCTTGCAAATGATTATTCATTTTTACAATTCCTTAATATTAAAAATAAGTTGCTGATTTTGGACATGTCAACATTATTTCCTATCAGACACTGGATCCTTTGTTTTCCTTTCAAAACTCTACTAAAATCTATAAAAGGAAATAATTTTTTTAAAAATGAATTTATTATTAAACTATATGATTTCTTGACTGCCCTTTAAAAAATCATTGGGATTTGGAGTTTTCAATAAAACTTACATTGGATATCACATTTTCATTGGTTTACAAAGAACTAAACAAATAGGGAGGAATAAGCAGAGATTGTTATAAATATGTCTTATGCTGACCTCACTGTAAAAACTCTTCCTTCTGTATCAGCATCATTCATTAGCTTTGCAAATATCATTGGGATATAGGGGCCAGCTGTGAAGGATCTCTAAGGGGAGGGAACTGGGAGGGAATTCTAAAATCTGATTTTCAAAAGGCAATAGTACGTGTGGTAACACTAGCCTTAACCAAAAAACAAAAAACAAAACAAAACAAAAACCGGCAGTCTTTTGTCACTTTTAAAATATTATGTATAGGAGAGCTGGCCACTGAAGAGATTCTCCCTTTCATCCCTTGGTCAGACCAAAAAATTTATTATAAGATGTTAATGGGGTGTTAAATTCTCAAGATACAGCCACACATTCTGATAACTCTATGGGATAGGAACAAGTCCTTTGAGTAAACTCAGAGGTCACTTCATTGGATGTGCAGAAGAGGAACATCCTTTTCCTTAGATAAGCATTAGATTCATTAGTGAGATATTGTGGTAAGAAGGTAAAAGGTATTTCTTTCCTTCTCCTTATCATTGGTGGGGTAGTTTTGAAAAGAAGTTACTGGGCCAGTAAGCGTCACTGTATCCAGGACACACACCAAACTGACCAGTGTAGAAGGATAATTACTTAAGGATGGAGGTAGCTTCCAATATCAGGAGCTCTGGCAGCAAAGAGTAGATGGAGATGCAGACTCAAAGCTAGTCTTGGCCATTGAGATTTGGTCCACAGAGAAAACTATGTTAGGAGAGACTTTCAAGGCCAGCAGTTCCACAATTGGGATTTGCCACAAAACAAATTTATTTTAGCTTGCACGTTGCATCATTGACATTGTGGCAACTTGACACAGTATGTCCCACTGTATTCTAAATGTGTGATTGTTCTTCTTATTAACATTATTTGTATTTTTGGAAGAGCACCCCCCAGGTTTCTGGGAGAATGTTTTATAAGAACTGTTTTTTGGTTTTAGTTTTGGTTTTGGCTTTGATTTTTTTTTGTCAGTATCTTTATTAAGAGATAATTGTATCTTGCGTAGCTAAGTGGTGAAGAGCCTGAGTTCAAACATTTGACATTTGACTCTTACTAGCTATGTAACTATGGAAAATCACTTAACCCCTGTTTGTTGCCTTGCTAAAAAGAGAAGTAGGATAGAGAGAGACAGAGACAGACACAGAGACAGAAAGAAAGAGAGAAAAAGAGACAGACAGTGGGAGATGGAGAGAGCAGAAACAGAAACAGAGACACACAGAGAGAGACAGAGAATTGTATCTCTTGGCTAATGTTGAGTTGGTGCCCACCAGTTATTCCCCCTAAATCTTGAGGTAGCGTCTGTCTAGTGGAGACAAACCACAAAATATGAATGAATTTTAAGGCACTAACCCAGAAGGAGATTCTCCAGATGTATTCATTAAAGAATGATTCATTAAGAATGATTCATTAAAGGACATATCCCTGTATTTTGAATTACTATTATTCCTCCCTATTGGTCTAAGACCTAGTTTTATTTAGGCTGCTAGTTGACTGTTTTGCCATAGCTTTTTTTTGTCTTAATAATTGTATGTGACATTAAGGTCTATATTCTTGCCTGTGCTCAAGTGACTCCTTGGTAATATATTTAGCCAATTTTACATGACTCCTACCACTAGGCATTAACTTTTTACTCCTAAGGTCCTAAAATGGTTAATATTTCATTGAATTATTAGGCAAAACAAGAGAGTTGGATTCACAAAAACATTCTTTCTCAGAAGGATTACAACTCTTTTTTTTTTATAAAGAATTTTACATTTTTTTTTACAAAGAATAAGATAACTAGGAAATTGAAACCAACAAGTGATTGACTTATTTTTCTTGGTGATGGTGGAAGTACTCTGAATACAGAAGTCTCTCTGTCTCTTCTCTGATGTTTTCTTCCTTTGCCTAGTTTAAACCTGACATGGAAAAGGATAGTACTTCCAAGATGCTCTGATGGAGTTGTTCTTGATTAGGTAAGTAAAAAAAAAAAAAAAAAAAGCATTAATAGGTTTAAATCAGTGAGACTTTACCAATATCTTCTTAAAGGAAACAGAAATGCCAGTTGAATAAACAGTGATGACCAAGTATATGGTGAAGAACACACAGACATTATGGTACCGTGCTGCCTAGTGAACAGCTAAATGCTCAGCAAAATCAATATATGCTAATAAAATCATATTGGATGTCAGTACTCATTCTGGACAATATAGACAGAACATAATTCTCTAATTCAAACAATCGGCTGTGGGCCATGTATATACCACAGTAGCATAATCCATAACCAATACTTGTGTCCTGTGATTATATCAATATCTGAGGGAATCTGATCATATTGGAATGATAACATTATAGTCAGAGAGCTTCTGCTTATGTTCATTGTGTTACCATGATAGAATACAATGCTTTAGCTAAAATCATTCAGAGCCAAGGACAATTTTTAAAAGAGAGCTAAGGGAAAGCTAGGTAGTGCTGTGATGATGAGAACCATCTACCTTCAGAGAGAGGTCTGTGGGAACTGAATGTGGATCACAACATAGCATTTTCACTTCTTTTGTTGTTTGCTTAATTTTATTTTCTTTGTCATTTTTTTCCTTTTTTGATCTCATTCTTCTTGTGCAGCAAGATAATTGTATAAATACGTATGCTTATATTGGATTTACATATATTTTATTATGTTTAACATATACTGGATTACTTGCCATCTAGGAGAGGTGGCAGGGGGAAGGGAGGGAAATTGGACACAAGGTTTTGCAAGCATAAATGGTGAAAAATTATCCTTCCATATGTTTTAAAAATAAAAAGCTTCAATTTAAAAAAAAAAACAATTCTGTGAATTATAAGCTAGACATATTCCAGAACCATCTCTGGCTAACTCAGAAAGCTGGTTGTTAAATTTTCAGTGTGAGCATTCACACCTTAGACATTGGCAAATGATAAAAATCAGGGATGGATTTGTTTTTATTGATTGTCTATACTTAAGTGATGGAGAAATGTTAATGTTAAGAACTTTTTTTTGTTGTTCACTCATTTTCCCATTCTATTTCTTGATTTTGAACTTTATGTAAAAATTGGGCTCTGTTCATCCATTTGGGGAGAAACTATTCCAAGTCTCAAGTTTTTTGGAGCTATTTTCAGAGCTAGTCCTGGGGCCTGAAAGCTTTTTTTTTTTTTTTTTTTTTTTTGGCATTTCCAGGAAAGTGGAAATACCTGGGAGAGGTGTGCTTACTGGTCTCCTGGTCTGAGCCCTGGTTTTCACCTGCAACCATAAGTACTAGTGCTCCTCCTGGATTTGGCAATAGTTACCAATCAGTGCCAGCTATATGCAGTGGCTATAAAAAAGGTCCTCTGACCAATTGCCAGCAGCTCTGGGCTGAGGGCTTCTGAAGCTGCTGCTGCTCCTCCTTGTAGTTTGCCTCCAAGGACCCTGCTTGTGCTTGTGTTTTAGACTTCTCCAGAACTCCTAAATTTTCTGAGGCTGGAAAAATGTCTTTCTCTAACCTTTTGTTAACTCTGCATCCCCAAATTTGTTTTGAGATATTATTTTAAAGTTGTTTGGAGGGAAATGTCAGGAAAGTTAAGCTCAGTTGCAGCCCATCCTCTTCCACCTTGGCTCCACTTTCAAGAAATGCTAATAATGAAGATTAAACATAAATGAGTGTTGTGCTTTTTGGAGAGCTGGTTGTTAAACATTTGACAGCACACATTATTACCTTGGTGTACAACTTTATATCTCATGTGATTTCTTTAAGTTTTAAAAGGTTTTAAGTGTTTTAAAAGGTCTGGAATATATTCTAATATATTCTAATAATATATTCAGATCCAAAATTTTTTTAGGAAATATAACACCTCCTTGAAAGAACCAAGTGTGACTATATAGTGCAGAGAGGGTGCCTAAAATAACTGATAAACTTTTGCATAAATTTCACTCTTGAAATTCAATCATCTGACCATCAATTTATGTACTTTAAGTTGCCTTGAACATACTACATATTGGGTAGTGAGGAAAAGATTAATTATTGCTTTTGAAAAGCAGCACTTTTTAACAGGTTTAGAGTAAGCAGCCATCCTTGCCAGTCAATTAAAAACTTCATTAGTTTCTGTGAAAAAGTTCAGTTGAAGAAGATAGGCTGATACGTTTTTGATACCTGTTTGTAGGGCTGTTTATAGTGGGCAGCTAGGTGGCTCAGTAAACAGAACAGTGTGGGTTTGGGGTCAGCAAGACCAGATTCTAAATCTGGCTGAGAACATGAGCTGTGAGACCCTGGCAAATCACTTAATCGCTGTTTGCATAAATACAGAAGGAAATGGCAAACCACTCCAGTATCATTCAAGAAAACCCAAGAACAGTTGGTCCACAGAGTCACAAAGAATCAGGCACAAGTAAACAATAAAATGTATAGGGCTATTAAAATGAAAAGGGGAATATGGACAGAATTTCTGTTTTCCAGGCTCTCAGTAACTTTACTTACTTATTTAGTTTGAAAAGAAGGTAGATGACACAGTAGACCTGAACTCCTCTTTCTTCTCCTTTTCCTCATCCTCTTCCTCTTCTTTCTTTTCCTCTCCTTCCTTCCTTCTCCTCTTCTTTTTCTCCTCCTGCTCCCCTTCTGCAACTTCTTCTTCTCTTCCCTTTTATCTCCTTTTTGCCATTCTCCTCCTCCCCCTTCTTTTCCTCTTTTCCCTTCTCCTTTTTCTTTCTCTTCTTCCTCCTTCTCTTCTTTCTCTTCCTCTATTCCCTTCTCCTCCTCCTTCTTTTCAGGTAATTACATCTGAATCCTTAGTGCTTATAGATAGATCCAAATAGCAAACTATATTTCAGGACATTGGGGAAAACTAATGTAAGATACCCATTTCCTCAAGGATATTATCTAGTAGTGTCTCTGTTATAAACACAGAGACATTCCTGGAATATTTCTAAAATTTGAATGTACAGCAGAGTAAATATTGTTTCAAACAAGACTTTAAAATCACCAGGGAAATAGAATAGTCAGATTGTCAGAGCTCTGCTCACCTAAGATCACATCCCTCCAAAAATGATAGGAGGTTCATTTTAGAGATACTCAATGACATACTAGTTCTAAAAATATTTGGACCTTGAATTGCTTTGCATTCTAAATTGAGCTTCACTAGACTGTGGACGTTTGCAACCTGGGATATTCAGGCAAGGTTATTTATGAGATTCATGCTTAAGACTATTGAACTGCCTGGCTTTAATAGCACTTTGTGAAATGGAGTGTCTTAGTACACTGATTTAAAGTACTGAAGACCCACTAATTGAGAATTTGGCTGTTGTCTGACTTTGTCTCAGGTGATTAACTGTTTTATAAAAGAGACTGACACTCGATTCATTAGCTCATCCTTGGATTAAAAATTAGATAGAGTTCCCATGTTATTTTTGACTTAAATATTTATTTGTTTAAATCATGAATTCCTTTTCCTTATTACTTCTTACACATTGCATTTGTTTTCAAGATTGGATCTGATCAGTACTTGAGTTTAGAAGTGGAAAAGTAAAAGCTCATTTGATTATTCTTTCTTCTGTTGTTTTCATTGAAGTCTATTGCCCTGGGTTTGGAATATTTAAAAAGACTTCACAGGAGTCTTATTGATGTAATTTTTTTTTTTACCAGCTCTTCATGGATCAGGAGGTGATAGTGGGCAGATAAATGACTTTTCACATGAAAATCTTTCAACATTGGAGTGATTTGTCATTTCCTTGTCTAGTTGAGAAAACTGAGATAAACAGGGTTAAATGATTTTCCAGACTTACAGAGCTAAGTGTCAGAGGTCATATCTGAATTCAGGTTTTCCTGATTCCAGGGCTGGCAATATCTCCATTGTTTCACCAGCTGCCCTTATTACTAGAGCATACCAGAGTTTTATCATTCTAAGTCACATTTTTTTTCTTTGTAATAAGAAAACCAATAATAATTGTTAAGACAATGAACAAGTGGATACTCACATAACATTTATGATTTATAGCATATATTTAATTGGCAGCAGTAAAATGTAAACCTTATGTGAAATTTGTTGTGAAAATGTAAACAAGTTGATAATGTTTACTGAAATATTAAGTAACTAAAGACATATGTCCTAACTCTTTGCCTTTTCACTGGCTCTCCTCTAAGTCTGTAGTGCCCTCTCCCTACCTCTGCCTTCTGGCTCCTTGGGATTCTTTCAAAATTCTCCTTGAATCCTGCCCAAGAAGCCTCTTAGTACCTCTTCTTCCTTCCCCCACTGCCACTGCCAAACTCTAAGATTACCTCTCATTGGTACTGTTCCTAGCTTGTATGTATAGTTGTTTGCATGTTGTCTCCTCAATACTGTGAATTTCTTGAGGACAGGAACTATGTTTTTGCCTTTTTTGTATCCTTGGTGCCTAGCATTCGATGGATATGTGTCTCTGGCACATAGTTAGCACTTATTAAATGTTTGTTGATGTTTGTTGGTCGAGTGTTGCTGTTCAGGGTTCACATTGCCAGGTGCTGAAAGTGACAAAATGGCAGAAACAATCATCTATCAATTGTGTTGTTTGGGGGTGTGGGAAGTTGAAGAAAGCAAGGAAGGATGGTTTCCCTGTAATTAAATAAATGGAGTTAATAAAATGGAACTCTCAAATGAAGAGGTTTTCTTTACCAATGGAAGTTGAAATCTTCTCAGCAACTTGTAGTCTGAGACAATAAGATTTGTGACTTAGTTAAAGTTACATAGCCATCATATCTCAGACACAGAACTTGAAGCCAGGTCTTCCTGGATCTGAAGTCAGCTGTTTATGAGGCCACGCTATCTCTCAAGGTTGCTAGAATATAGAAGGTGGTTGGACAAAAAGTCTTTAAAAAAAAGTGTTGATTCATTGACTAATATGTCTATTTCTAAGAGGTTACCCTTCCTGTTTTCATCAGGAAATGGATGCTGCAAGATGTATATTTGACAGATTGTATTCATAAAATATGAAAACATTAAAAAGAAAAAGGAGATGAATCCAAGCATGTAGACAGTGGCTACAAAGGAACATTTTCCACAATAGTAAACTGAACCAGTTATTTGCATATTCTAATTTAAAAAAACGGAATATCAATTTGCTTCAAGGACCAATGGCTATGGACATTTCTAAGGTACCTACCACATATGAACTTTCATCTTGAAATTGGGCCTTTCTTCGGACCTTCTTTTTATATCATTTTAATGCTTTTTAGTCATTGATGCTTTTACCTTTTAATTTTGTTCTAGCCTTCTTATGAACTCATCCCCAAAGGGGTGGAACAAAGGTCAATATAATTTTTAATCCATTTTAGTAAAAGCTTTCATAAATGATGAGGTTGTATTATTGGTCAAAATGAGATTTGGAATTTTCTGTAAGTTTTATTTAAGTATACACCATCCATCCTTTATGTACCTATATAATCAAAAATTTTCTGTGGACAAAACCTATTATTTTTTCCTCTTCAAACAAATTTCTCAATATACACACCAAGATGATAATCACATATTGCACAGTTCAAAACCTTTCAAATCTGAATGCCTGTAAAGATTTATTTTTGTAATAGTACCTATGTGATATCTTCTCTTTCTTCAAATAAAGGAAATACTTTTTGATAAATGTTGAGAATTTTTGAAGCTATCATAAAATTTGAATAAGAAGTTTCTAATGCTTGGATGAGTTTGATGTATAATATACTTTGGGGACCAATGTCTTTCTCTCTTTCCATGGAATGTTGTTTCAATTGACTAGGAGATTTCATTTTGAACACCTCTGTACCAAAATGTTCCTTGACCACTCAATATAAGAAGAGTTTTGGGGAAAAAAACCTATAAGTTTTAATTTCTCTGTATTTTAAAGGAAGGACCTCCAATGTCAAATGTAATAGAAGTTTGTTTCTACAGATACTGTGGTGACTGGTAAAGGTAATACCAAAGAATGAAGTTAAGATTTGAAACAACTATTTGTATGATTCAATTTTAAAATTTGGGTAATTGGAGTAAATACTGGGGTTGAATAAAGTGATTAAATTCTTCCTAGCTTCATTTCAAGCAAACAATGTTGCAAATGTAGGCTAATAACAATAGTAATAATAATAATTGATAATAATAATAATAGCTGGCATTTATTTTGTGCTTTAAGTTTAGCAAAGCACTTACACTTAATCATTTAATTCTTACAACAATTCTGTGAAGTATTATTATTATCATCCCCATTTTAGAGAGGAGGAAACTGAGACACAGGGAGATTAATTTTTCCAGTTTCACAGCAAGGAGTCTAAGGCAGCATTTGTATTCAGGTCTTCCCTACTCTGAGTCCTGCTCTAAGACTACTTTTTCTGAAGTATTTACTTTAGTACTGAAGTACTTTCTGAAGTATTTAATATTAGAGATTATTTGGATATGAGGAACAAAGTCTGAATTCCATTCTCACATGAGTTCATGTTGGTAAAGCTTTGATCTGATATCTTAAAACTCCAATGTAATAAATGTTTGGGTTGAGTTTAAGTGTAACAATCTCATTTACCTTTTTTTTTTTAAACTTCTTTTCCAAGCAGTAATTACATAGTAGCTAGAAACAAAAGCTTGGAAATTATACATGAAAGCTATATTTTTATTAAATGTGAAAACATGTACCCATTAAAAAGTATAACTATATACATCTTCATGGCAAGTTTTCCTATTACAGGATAGACTCCATTACATACTTGAAAATAAAATGATGAATAATAACCAAATATGTGTTGGGTTAAAAATTGTAAGAATGCACAATTAACAACACAAGAGAAGAGAATAGATTTACAAAATTGTTGTAGGTAGCTGAGGGCAGTGGTTTAATAAATTAAGAAAGAGAAGAAAGCTAAAAGTCATCCTAGACACCAGTTATATGAATGCACAAATGTTGCATTAAAAAAACTTACAAATAATCTCATAATCTTATTTCCAGGAAGACTCAAGAATTAGCAATTTAACATATAGAGTAAGAAAAGAACACTTCAGATTCTAAATTTATCACAATTAGATAAGTTATTAAGATGGTTACCATATGGAAGTAAAGAAATATTTCTATCTATAAAGGTTTTTCTCTTTTAATTATTTAAAACACCAACATGCCCTTTAAATTATTCTACTATACTAATATATAGTTTGTGTTAATTATATAAGATCTTAATGCAAGTAAAATAAAACATTTTGAAAAATATATAAGGTCTGATGAAAGACAGGACATCATGCACATATACTCTTTCAATTATACAATAATTAGAAATTGAGGAATTTCTCAAGCTTTTGTTGAATCAATTTTCCCCCATATTGGAAGCCTGGATAATTTTACCATTTGAATTTGATTCTTTAGCTTAGTTTCTAATCAATAAATGTGTAATCATGCTTCAGTGCTAAATACTTTAGCTGAAGAATCAGATGAAAACTGAGTTGGCAACATTGGGGCAAAACACCTTACCAAGTGACATGGCAATCCAAGCTTCTCTTCCATTGTTGTTTAGGCTATCTCAGAGGGAAAGAAATAATCTAAAAACTTAATTTGGCATGAATCACTTTAACTATATTAGTCTTTCCATAAATATTCAGATTTACCTTAGTTGTACTCTGGTTCCCAAGTTGGAACTCTTAAGATTGATTGTGTATCTGTGCGTGTGAGGGAGTTGAGTGGGGAGAAGTAGTGAGGGATGGATATTATGAAAATTAAAATCGGTGCAATATCTCTTCTGAAAACAGCCATTACATCCTACCTACAGGGAAGATAGAAACTGTGATTCCAGACTTTGTAAAAATCTACTCTCCCTATCCTGATATTATATTCTATAGTACTGTATTTCATAATAAAAAGGATGAACTAAAAGAAGTCAGTTTTGTTTGGTTAAGTTAGAGGAATGACTTTTTCCCCCTGTATAAGGAGATTACTTTAATAGAAGGTAGATTTATTTTGTCATGGAAAGCTTTCTCTTTAGATTACACCTTAGGGTAGAAGTGTTAAAAATTGCAGTGAGCAAAACTCAAGGAATAGCAGTTGCACTAAAATGTAATTGGAAAGTGTTCAGCAAAATAAATGAAAAATACCACACAATATAGATGTTAATTTGTGGTTTTCTAAGTCAGTAGATGGCCCACCAGGATCTGGTTCTTTTTTGAGTTTGACCCCACTTCCTCAGGGAACTAATGGAACAGGATCCATGGTTTATTATCAATGACATTTTTCATCTGTAGGTCATTATTTTGAATCCTATTTACAGATTATGATCAAATTAAGAAAGTTGTTGATAAGGGGCAATAATACCATTCAGTTGCCTATTTACAAATGCCCATGCTACTTTCCCCCCTCCACAAACAAGTATAATTGTATTGAAGATTTTTAATTTGTGGCAATTAACAACAAGGACATTATGGATTAAAAGATCATGGAGACTGAATTGAGATCTTACCTTCCTTCAGATGCAGGACTTCCAAATTCAAGGCCTAATGCAGAGTCGATTAGAATGGGTAAGCTTACCCTCCCTAAGCATAAAAATGTAAATGTATTTACTCAATGAGGTATCCCTGGTTAGCCTATATTGTACTTTGAAAATGAAAGTAGGGAGGAGGCGGGATCATGTTGTTAAAATTGCCACAAAGTGAGGCAAACTCTTGGAAGGCATCACCAGCGTTCCCTCTCCAGTCTCCTTCAGCACCACCCCCAGCTTTGGAAACAAAATTGAAGGCTATGATTAGGAAGTACCCCAGTACTTTTATTTATTTTTTAAAAATAGTTCTTACTTCTGCAGAGAAGCAGGTATTCTAGGAGGGGAAAATTATGTACAAGTTACTTATCCCCAGTTTCCACATTTTACAGATGAAAGAATATGAGATCCTTTCCAGTTCTAAATCTATATATGATCCCATATAAAGGAAATTATACACACTCGTTCACACATATACACGTTTCCTCTTTTTCCAAAAATATTTGAGGAAAAGAGGGAGGAACAAAGGAGAAAGACAAAAAAAAAATCCAAAGGATGAAATCGACTGTGTTTTATATCTCCAGTGCTGAGTATGGCATCTCTCAAAAAACTTCAAAGATTTTAAAAGACAGATTAAAATGGGAAGCAGAATTCAGTTCATCTGCTGTTTGTCCTCAGATTTAACATCATTCAAAATGTGCATTTTGATTATAATTCCTTAAACTCCATTTTATGAGATCTGGGATGGAAAATATTGCATTTCTAAACAAAGTGGGAACCAATTTTTACCCCCAAATTTTTACACATTAATTAAATGTTAGCTAACTAAATGCAGTAGTTAGGAATAGGGATAATGACCAGCAGGAATAATGATCTCCTCCATTAGACTTTGATCTTGAGAGCAGAAGCTGGTTTTTTTTTGTTTTGTTTTGTTTTTGTTTTTTTGTTTTTGCTTTTCTTTGCATCCTCATAGCTTAGCACACTGCCTGCCACATTTTAGGTGCTTAATAAATACTTATTGACTCTCCTTAGGATGCCTAATAAATGTTAGATAGTGATAACTGAAAATAATTGTGTCAGTAATGATGAGTCCCACAAAGCTATATTGGATTTACATTCCATTAACTTTTTCCCCCAAACACCTTTGGAAAAATGTTCTTTTTAGACATAAATCAATGCAACAGAACAAAACTCCCCACACTTATAACAGATCTCTTCCTATTCCCATTCTGCCCTTCCCCAAAGAAAAAATGAACGTAGTAGATGAATATACTTCTAGTAGTATAAAACTAGCTAATAACATTGAATCAGATTCACTCCCTTTATCTCTCATGATGTATTTTCATTGAAATGTTAGCAAAGGTAATTTTTGCATTTACTAAATAGTGCTGGTTGATATTCTATTATATCGATTACAAAGAAACAGCAAAAACAGTTATTACAAAAGTTTCTCTTATCATGTGAGCTACTAATCTATTTTGTGGATTTATCCAGAATGTTTTTCTTCAACTTTCAGTAGGTTTCCTATACTTTTCAGAGCTGTCTGAATTACTTCTTCACTTATCACTGCCTGTTTTTGAGTACAAAATAGTAGCCTTAGTAAAACAACTAAAGCTACTGTCAGAATTTCTAGATATGTTTATAAATACACTTACACAATATAATTACACATGTGTATATCCACATGTACACAAACATATATAGGATAAATACTCCATACTAAAAACTCCCACGATCTAATGTATTCTATAATTCCACTTTCCTTCACAGAAAAGGAAATCAAGATTTATTTCTAAATTTTGCCCCTAGAAAAACTAAAGTGTTCTTAAGCAGTAGACATTTAAACTTCTTAAAAATAAAGATTCAAAAGGCAAATATTTTGGAATGATTTGTCTTTCTATAGATGAGGATAGAATACTGGACTAGAAAGCCATAGAAGTAAATTCATGGCTTTCCAATGATAAGTATCTTATTTCTTCAAGGAAAACGTTCATGTCCAGATATGTGTTCTACAGTTTGTGGGCATGAAGAGGGTGGAGGAAATGTGGACAGAATTAGTAGCCACTTCCTATGAGCCATTCTGAAGTAAGAAGTTCTGCACTTGGATACTAATAATTCCGGATTTGGTGATGGAATGATTTGGGGAGTACCTGTGCAAGATCTTAGCTACCCTGAAGAATCCTGGAAAATGGAAATGGAGGAGGATCTCTTCTGTGTCCAGGAGGCTATGCTATTTATCTACATCCAGGGGCAATAGAATAGAAGGTTGTCCTTTAATGAACAGAAAACTTTGAATCTTGGGTCTTCAAATTTGGAATTAAGACACCATATTCAAACCAGAAAACTATTCTAAGTAATCCAACACTTGCTAAAGTCTATGAAATATCAAAGTCTATCTTCTATAGGTAAATTTGTGAAAAGGAAGACTAATATTCTGGTGGAATTAAGCCTACATCCTGAAAAAGGTTGATGAATGCCTTAAATCAGAAAATTAGAATAATAAAAAGCATAACAATAAAAACAATGTTTCATACATTGTTTTTCTGTGTTTTAGTTATATATCTCCCCCCAGCATAATATAAATTTGGAAGGCAAGGGATGCTGATGGCACTATTTATATGAGGAGAAAAGTGTAAAAATAATCAGAAAAAGTAAGTGTGTGTTGAGATCACCTCATACATGAGGAAAGATGAAAAAAATGGGACAAGTAAAAAGCTGAAGGATTTTGCCAGAAATGGGAAAGACCTTCCTGGGCTTAATGAATTAGAACCTAAAAAATCCCAGATGTATTTGTTTCTTTCTGTAAATAAGAAATAATTTTTGGACACATGAAGAATAAGATTTTTTAATGAACGCAAATTATATTTTTGTGCTTTCTTGAATAATCTTATTTTTACTTAAGATGAACCAAACCAATCCAAATAGATATCTTTTATCTTCTAGAAAGTGTTTATCTGTATGGCTGGTGTCAATGAAAATCTCAAAGAGAAAAAGAAAATAATGATAAATGTATCATACTTTGAAAATTCTCTTTTGCATTTCTTAAAACATGGATTAGAAATAAGGAGGCCAATAGTACTCTTTTTACCCTAATACTACCTCTAAATAAGAACAGCTAAATCAGGTTCAAGATTCTCTGAAACTGGAAGTCATTTTTTGTCAAATAATGAGAAAAATAATTCAAAAATTTAAAAACGGGGAAAGTAGTCAACAAAATGGCTGAAATACAGTACTATAAGATTAGATAAGAATTAAGGGATTCTCCAAATATATTTTGGCACTTTTTTTCTGAAAAAATAGTTTCAGGTTTCAGACCATTTTTGATAAAAGTCCAGTATCTGTACACTGTCGTCTTTAAGATACTTCTCAACTGACTAAGATAAATTTGAGGTGGATGTCTTATGTGAAAGGAAGGCTTCTGCAGCTTGAGGCTTTGGGGCTGCTCCTCGCTGTGCAGGCCTATGCTCTTATCTCTTGAGCTCCCTGTGATTCATGGTGACTCATTTTATTACAGTTTAAATCTGTACTATAAATTTAATTCAGCTCCTTTCTTCACTGAACAGTTAGCTCTAACTTGCATCCCCAGCAGACACGGAAAAATCTTTATTTTTTTGAGGAATAAATCATTAAGGATTTGAGAGAAATAAGTCATCTAGGACCAGAATCCAGAAATAATCTGCTTTTAAAAAAACTATTAAAGATTGTAGGGGCTTTTCTGCAAAACATAAAAGATTCTCCTCACCTAAGATAAAACAATCTCTTCTCACAGTCTCCTGAGTTTGGAACTGCAGTTGCTGAATGGCCACTGATGAATATTCTATATCACGATTTTGACAGAGTGATCTATGACTCGCTTTTGTTTCAGAAATTAAGGTGAGACCATCTCCACCCTCTGCTGTAGCTGAAAGCTGCTGGGCATCTCTCAAGAGGATTTTTCCTAATGAAGTCCAACAAAATAAGAATACCACAGAACAAGGTACTCACACAGGATCACAAGCTGATAGGGACCTTAGAGGGACCCTTTCATTTTGTAGATGAGGAGACCAAGTTCCAGAGAGGGAGCTGCTAAAATCTATGATCCTCTGATCTTAAGTGACTTGCCCAGCATCATATGGAGAGTAAGAAGAAAAGTCAAGACTCAAATTCTGGCTTTTTGATTTCATTCTATCAAAATGCTATCCCATTACCAACATGGTTAAATTGTTGCTGTTGTTTTAAATGAATAACTTGAGATTATCTTTGAAGAGAATGGTGATTTAGCCTGATGAAAGCAATAAAGGAGGCAAAATAGGTACTAATCCTTTCATTTTTATCAACACAATACATTTGGGAGGGTCACAGAAAAATCTTACCTGTAAAATGATATGTATAGAAAGATTCAACAATCCATCATTTCTGCTAGTTTAAAAAGTCAATGGGGAACAGAAGAGGTCATGATAGTGGTTCTCCAAGACTGGTGAAATTATTTTATCCCTTTGGTAGAAAGTCATACTTCCAACCCATTTGCTTCCAACACATAGCTTTGTGACCTATGTGATACCTCAATCAATTTGGATAAATTTTATGGTAGCCATGTGAATAAAGGTCTCACTCTTGTATTTCTGGTAAGAAATGACAACGTGTTAAATGTCCTAGCTCTCCCTTCTTGGCTGATTTTGGCAAGCAAAAAAAAATGTGTTCCTGAACAGGGGACAACTGCCGCTTTATTGCTGCACTGTAAAACTGGGGGAAAATGGTAGTTTCTTGTATAAACTAAGGTAAATTTGAAAACTTCATTGTAGCCCCAAAGTGCAGAAATGTGCTGCATTAGGCCTTATTTAAAATCACTTTTTTCCCCCCTAAAGGCAAAGTACAAAAAAACTTTCACCAAAAGTAAGTGAGAAATCAGTAGATTTTGACATAAAAACAGACAAGCTTTCTTCTATTTCTTGAGACAGCACAGTTTGTGATTCACAGGATAACTTGCATCAGACACCAGTTAATGAAAGCTCTCAAATAAGCAATTTTATTCCTATCCATGATCGCAGACATTTACAAAACCATAACATCTGAATTCACCTTAAAAAATAACTTATATAAAGCAGTGATATACACAGCACAAAATAGTTCAGGGGGAGGGAAAAGTAACTTTTAATAATTAAAATGTAAACGTGAAAAAAGACGGAATAAAAGTCCCTACTTATTTCTACTTAAGATGTCATGTGATAATTATTTTACAATGTCCTGTGGATACATGTATGTATGTGTGCATGTATATGTCTATATAACATACACATATACAGTACATTCATTGTCCCACACATATACATACACAGATTATTATTTGCAGTTCAATTTAGGGCAATTTTTAATGCCACTCCGTACAGTTGTTTGAATCACGTTTGGACCTGCTTTCTTCACGAAATAAAGGAGAGAGCAGGAAAAAAATAGAGTTGGTTTGGTTGTGACTGAGATCCTTTTGTTTGTTAAACTGTACACGGTGATGAATAATTTTCTTCCGTAGTAGTTCTGTGAAGAAGGCTGACTCACTGTTGTTGTCACAGGAGGCTTGGAAATGGATCACACACTCATTGTCATGCTCGGGGAATACTGAAAGAAAAAAGGAATCCATATTGTTATATCAGGATTTACTCAGACTACTAACACGTTTTTCAGGGGCTGCAAGAGTTACTGGACATCCTGTTTTCTATTTTCATGTTTACAAGTTTAACCTTGAAGAACCAAACCTCTCTCTAAGACTGTAAAAACAGCAAGTTAGCTAAAATAGACCTGGCCTATTTTAAAAATATATAACCATTTTAGAGTTGTTTTTTAATAATCTACCACTTTTCTTTTCCTCTTTAAGCCAGGAAAGATTTAGCTCTATGGACCTATCTTTAACGCATCCTAATGGCACCCAGATGGTGAAGTGGATAGAGTGCTAAGCTTGGAGTCAAGAAGATCTGTGTTCAAGACCAACTTCAGACACATACTAGCTGTATAATCCTGGGTAAGTCTGTCTGACCCAGTTTCTTCAACTGCAAAATGGGGATAATAATAGCATCTATCCTGGCAGGGATGTTGTGAAGATCAAATGAGATAATTGTAAAATACTCAGCATAGTACTTGGGCACACAGTAAATGTTACATATTTTATTAATATTATTAACTTATGTGATATACTTTAAAGAGCTCTCACCCTAGAGTCATAGAACCAGTATTAGAATCTAGGCTTGTGTCTCAGTTTTCTCATCTATAAAATGAAGAAATTGGATCAGAGAGCCAGCAAGGCACCTTGATGGATCCAGATCTATGGTCATGGTTCAGAGATTAGTAATTGTGGAAGAGACCTTTGCAAAGTCCATGGTTGAGAGTACTGAAAGGCAGCTTTCTTTTTATCGCCTTTTATGTCTAAGAGCCAACAGTGCTACTATGTAACACACACACACACACACACACACACATTCTCTCTCACAATGTATTCAAGAATATAGGTAGAAAATAGTATAATTATTGAATGCCAATTGCTTTTTTAAATTGCACTGTAATCATTAGATGAGGCCATATTCCTGAGTTTCTGAAAGCTTTATCTTCTGGGCTACCAAATTACCAATTAGAAAAATTGGTACAAATATGCACTTCTTTCCCCACAAAAAAAGTGATTATAGAAATTTAGCATCCATTCTATCTACTACCCTATAATGGCCAGGATAGGGAAAGAACACTGTTCCTCCAAAGACCAGAAGATGAGCTCAAAGAAGTTTGGCCTTGAATAAGTAGTGAAATTATGGTTTAGTGGGAACAGCTGAAGGCAGGGTGACCTATGGTCTAAGAACAGGGAGGAGGGCATTAAAGGCCTGGAAAGGATCTAAACATATTCTAACCCAACTAGGTCATATTGGTCATTTTGTAATTTACCACAAACTTATATAATTCATATTCTGAAATTTCCTAATGTTGAGATAAAGTTTAGTTGTGAAGATGACTTATCTATATTAGATCACATTAGACAAAAAGAGGCACAATAGGGAAAGAGAAAAAATAGAGAGGGATTGGTTTTCTGGCAGAAAATTCATTCCCTTTTTTAACCACAGGGTGGTAGTGGGGAAATGCTAACTAGAAATCAAAATCTCCAGATTGAACAACTTTCAGTTTGTTTAGGCCTTTGGCTGAAGGGTGTATATCTCATTTATTCACATGGTACATAATATAGATTCTTACAGATAAAAATGATAATTTTAGTAACATAACATAAACTCAATTATAGCTAGAGCCCAACTAACCAGAAACTTCAATTGGCTGGATTATTTGCTGGTATTTCATTTTTGAAATAGAAAGGAAAATGACAAACTTATATCTGATTTTTTTTTTAAGGGAAACTTTCAGAGAAGAGATTCAATCTCATTTTACATCTATACTATTTTATCATGAGATAGCAATACTCCTAATGATCCTAAAATGTTAAAAAATTGTCAGTTACCAGAGATTAAATATCCAGCATTCTACGCTTACTAAGGATAGCAAAGGACAGCCACATGCTTTAAAAATATTTTTTAAAATGATCAGGAAAAAAGGACATCATATTTAATTTACAATTAGCATATTTAATTAAAGACTACCTCATGATCACTTATGTCAAAAAAATTTTTTTACAATGCTAAAGGAATAGTCTACTTCAAATATTAAAACAGTAAGAAGTGCATTTAAAGAAAATACTATTGCTTTCATTTGGAACCTGAAAGATTTCTAATGTCAATTTGATTCTTTTTAAGTGTGTGTAAAAATAGATGTGCACACACTTCAGTTATAGATAGAATTGAAGCTATAGCAAGAAAGAACACCTGTAAAATTTATTATCTTTCTAATCTCACTTTAATTCTAAAAGCTGAAGTGAACCAATCTTGATTTCTTGAAATATTTGTGGAATTTAAATGTTTGTAAAATGTAAGAATAATTTCATCTATAGTGGTCACTAATAACTTGTAATCAAAGCACAGCCTCTCAGCAATTAGCTTGTTTACTTGAAACATGAAGAGAATAACTCATGAATTTGCTAACAATGCTTTGATCTTTTACATCTATAATGGGAGACAATTGAAAAAGATTTACTGAGACAAACAGTTGAGAAGTTATTTTATCATACCTGTCCTTAACAACATGGAAAGAAAGTAGAAAGCAGAGAGATATTATGGTATCAATCCTGATATGAATTGTGATAAGACCCATGTATTAAAATTAAAAACTGATATTTGGCAGTCTTGTGCAAATCACAAAGACTGATGTTTATACTGTCAGACTGATTTGGAGTCTGAGAGCTGGATTTGTCCAAGGAAGAAGTAAAATGGATAACAATGGCAGAACATTAGAAAAGATGAGTGTTGGATATAGGGAAATAAAGCATCAGTTAAGAACATTAAAATACTGAGAAATTAGAAGCATCTAATAAAATTTAATTTCTGAATAGTCTGAATAACTGCAAATGTCACTTTAAATGCATTTGGTGCAATAAACTAGATTCTGTCTATTGTGTCATTATCTAGATCAGCAATATGCAATTTTCACTTCTATGGCAGCAAACTATTCATCTCATGCTGCCTTTCTGAATATGTAGTTTTTATTGTAGCTCCTAGATTCTGAGAGAAGTCACAGAATTTATAGGAAAATGGGGGTGGGGCATTGCCAACGGAACAAACGATTTGGAATTTCTGACATTGTTACTCATCTTTCAAAAAGGAGCAAGAAATGAAAGGGAAAAGAAACTGTCTTTTTCTTTTCTAGCAGTAAAGGGAGGGCAGGTGTTAAACAGAGTATCATATAGAGAGACATAAAATATTCATAGTGTATTATACTGATATTACATTGTAATGTTTCTATTGTAGTGCTGTCTCAATGAAATGACTTACTGAAATGTTTGTGCTATCAGGAGGCTCTGTTCCAAGACTATCTGTGAGGTTGTTTCCCCTCAAATGGAAGATAAAATGACTCTTGTAAATCTGTTGGCAGCACTACTATTTGGTTATTCAGAACTAAATAAACTTGATTTTACTTCAAAGCATTATCAAATGTAACACTGAAACTATGTCCATATATGTGTATAGATACATTGAGCTCTTTGCCACCAGGCAATGCAGAATTCTCAGACAATTTCAAGCCTTTCACAGTCTGGCTCTGGCTTATCATTCTGAAATAACACTTTATTCCTTGATATTCATTCTAATTTCAGAGAAACTGGCTTACTAACTCCAGGATAGGCAGCTAGGTGGTACAGTGGAATAGAGCTCCAAGCCTAGAACCAGGAGTAACTCTCTTCCTAAGTTCAATATGGCCTCAGATATTTATTAGCTGTGTGACTCTGGGCAAGTAACTATGTTTGCCTCAGTTTCTTCATCTGTAAAATGAGGAGGAGTATAAAATGGCAAATCATTCTAGTATTTTTGTCAAGAAAACTCCAAACGGGGTCATGAAGAGTCGACCACACTTGAAAAATAACAACTCCAGGATATTCCATCTCTCATGCTCTTTTTTTTTTTTTTTTTTTTTATTGCTACCCTTACCTTAGCTCCTTTTTGAGTATCATGTCCTCCATAAAGCTTTACCAGATTGTCCCAGTTAGTGCCTGCCACAATAACTCTATATTGATATTGTGATTTACTCTATATTCATCCATGAATGTTGCACAATCCTGGGAGAATATAAAATTCCTTGAGGGCAGGAAGCATCTCATTAGGTGCCTTGCACATAGTAGGAATTTGATAAATGCTTATTGCTTGCTTTTATATACAATAACTAATTTTACTTTCTTTTTTTAAAGAAATGTTTTCCATCAGTTTCTATTAATAAACTAGATAATATACTTTTAAACTTTGCATGCATTATGCTTATTTTTCTCTTTTTTATCTACTCCATGTTCCTATGATATCCAACAGAGAAAACACTTAAAAGTTGAAATAAAGTGTGTAAATTCCTGCTGATATATTGCAAAAACATGTTGAATCTTATTAAATTTGTATGTCTAAGCATCTAAATGACATTTTATTCTTTCCATAAAAAAGAGAGAGCACATGTATGCCAGTATATTTCACTCTAGGAAATAAAATGAAATTCAGCAATTTTAAAGGTTTAATCTTTTAATGGTCAAGTTAAACAGGTATATGATGATTTCTTGACAACAGCTTGAAGTGAGGGGAACAGAATCATAGCTTCTATGCCACTACAAGTAGAAATTTCTGTTCGAGATCTTAGATTTATTATCATGTTTGCTCAGCAGATCTTTGTGGGCATTAAAGATAAAATAGTTCTGTTAAGAATAGTTAATGAAATAAACCAAAATATTTTTTCACCTAAGTCGTTAAAAAGTTTCTTTTGGCAGCAAAGTTTTTAAAGAAGCATTTCCAAAGATAAATCTAAATTTAGAGGAACATGTAAAGGTCTGAAAGGTCTTTATAATTCTTTCTTTGGAAAAAAAAAAGAAAAAGAGCCCTGGCAGTGGCTCCCTTTCTGTTTTGCAAAGTATGCTGACGTAGCAGAGTTTCTGAGCTGGGAAGTCCCATTTCTCTGATAGTTTAATATAATTATTCTAAGATAAGTAGTGTCATAATCCTGAGAGGGTAGATTGTTCCAAAAATGTGTATCTTTAAATTGTCTGTGCAAAGAAAATAAAATTTGCATATTTTTTGCACAGGAAAACATTCTCTTTATGAAAGCTTCATGTAAAACAATTCCTTCTTTGCTTTGATTGCACTGACATTTAGTGGAATAGGCTGGTTTCTTTATTTCTTTAAATAATTATGGGTTTTTTTCTCTTGTTATTTCTCTCATCCCAAGCCATTCCTACTTTCTACCCAAATAAGATCCAAACAAAAATGTAAGGTGACCATGACATGGTCTATAACATGGTTTAAAACATATCCTTTGACCAAGTAATGCCACTTCTAGATCTGTATCTCAAAGAAACAACAGAAAAAGGATCCATATGTGCAAAAATATTTATAGCAGGTTTTTTTGTGGGGGCAAAGAATTGGGAACAATTGGGAACTAAGGGGATGTCTATTTATTGGGGAATGGCTAAAATGTTGTGTTAAATTGTTTTAGAAAAAGCCAGGAAGAATTATGTGAGCTAATGGCAAATTGAAGTATGCCATAATGGTAAGGGCAGCTAGATGGAATAATGAATAGAGCACTGGCCTTGAAGTTAGGAGAACCTGAGTTCAAATCTGACCTCAGTTGCTTAACACTTCCTCGCTAAGAGACTAGGCAAGTTTCTTGAGAGATGTGTGTGTGTGTGTGTGTGTGTGTGAGAGAGAGAGAGAGAGAGAGAGAGAGAGAGAGAGAGAGAGAGAGAGAGAGAGAGAGAGAGTGAGAGAGTGAGAGAAAGAGAGAGAGAGAGAGAGAGAGAGAGAGAGAGAGAGAGAGAGTGAGAGAAAGAGAGAGAGAGAGAGAAAGAGAGAGAGAGAGAGAGAGAGAGAGAGAGAGAGAGAGAGAGAGAGAGAGAGAGAGAGAGAGAGAGAGGAGAAAGAAAATACTGGAATGATAATCAACTGTGAAAGATCTAGCAACTCTGATCAACACAATGCTTCTTGACAATTTCAAAGGACTCACGATAAAAAATGCTCTCCACTTCTAGGAATGATTATTGATAGACTTTGAATGAAGATTGAAGCATTTTTTTCAATTTATTTTTCCTGCTTTTATTCTTACAACATGGTTAATGTGAAAATAATGTTTTTCAGGAATGCAAATATATAATGCTATAATATTTCTTGCCTTCTCAATGAACAGGAAAAAGGGAAGAGGAGAGAATTTGGAACTAAAAATAAAAAAATTTAAAATCAAAAGAAAGCCAATGATGTTCACAATGGAAATGACAACTTTGATGGTTGACATGATGGCAATCTTTCCTGATGAAGAAGCAGGAAGGCAAGGATGATATCATGCCTTAAAAGGTAATCCTATCTTTTTGCCTTCTTTTATGGGATTGATGAGAAAAGGTTCCAAACAGGGTTGCTGCTCTTGCAAACTATACACATTAGTCTGGCAACTTAAGAGATTTCTTTGCTTGTATTTTTGGGCTAGTGGAAGACTTAAACCTTGATTTCTTTTCTTTCATTGCATATATGAGAAGAGTAAGACTAGATTCTTTACCCCTTCCTTCTCCCTTGCCATCTGAATGGCTAGGAGGAACAAGTGGTATTCATCTGAAGACATGAATGGCATTTGATGGGCCTATCAACTAGTTGAAAGTGCCAAGAAAAGAGGAGTGCCCAGAAAAAATGAGAGGGTCAGAAATCTTACCCTTTTGTTGCATAAAAAAAAGTTTTTTCCTGAGAAATTACATGAACTCAGAAGCTGTGTTCAGTCATGCAGAGCAAAAGCAAGCTAGAAAGAGAAAATATGTTGATTCACCCTTAGCAGAGAAGCAGGGAAAGATAGGAGTTGGAGGGGATCCCTTGCTAGAGGAAAGGTAATAGACTTTCATGACTCCAAAAGGAATCAATCTCTATACTCAAAATGATTTCTGGAAAAACCTCTGAATTTCTTTAGTTCATTTGTAATACCAATACTTTCCTTGTTAGCAAAGGTTGAGCCTTAGTGGAAGAAACTATGGAAGACATATGTAACATCTGGTTAGCCTACTGAGGCCATGCATCCAACCAATGGAAGAGCTGTGATTTGATAAAAAAGGTCCCATAATTTTATGTAAAGCAAATGGCTTTTTTGGGTTATTTAGTATTTCCTCTTCATCTTCATCTTCAGACTAGTTAATTTTTTTTTTTTAAACTGAAGCAGTAATGATCTAATGCAATCTATTTTCATGATTCAGAAGAACTCTAAAATTCCTCTCTAATCAAAGCATCCTCTCACCTCTTCCTCTCCCTCACTCCTAAACCCATTCTTCATCCTTATTAGAATATCTAATTCTTCTAACCTGTTTTCTCTGTGCACAATCCCTGCACAATCTTAATTTTGCTGAATAATTCATATATATTTGATCTCTGCTCTCCTGCTCTATTTCTGGTTGCCTTGCCTCTCCTGAGCCTAGATTGTTTACACCATTAGTCATCTCTGTTTTTACTCAGATGATACAGAAAACAGAACAAGAAGTCATATAACTATGTTTAGTGGATTATTACCTATACAATTACATTATGTAATGTCAAATGGGCTGGGGCTGCATAACAATCAACTTTGTTACTCTTCCTTTACTGATTCTTTATCAGGTTTCCATCAGTGGCTATTCTGGATCTATCTTTCAAATTTCCCATACCACACCTATTCTTTGATATCCTTATCCAGAAGACATCATTTCCTACTAAGAAAACAGAAGTTATTTCTCAAGTTTCCTCTCTCTTCTTACATTACAACCTGAAAACTCTTCATCATTCTCTTGACTTTTCTTTTGCTCCAGTCTATGGAAATGAAGCTTTTCTCTTTGTCAACCTTATCAAAACAAACCTTCCACTAGTGTCCTTGGTTCCCATTCTCTCCAGGATCATCCTCTCTCTTTTTCTCACTTGATATCTTGGTTGTTTTTTTTTTTTTTTTCATTAGAGCTTTTCTTCCTGCCAACACACACGCTCAGGTCTAGATCCAATCTTTAAAAAACTTTCACTTGATCTGGTTTCAAGCCTTCAAGACACTCTTATATCTCTTCTTCCTTCATAGTTATTAACTTTCTAAAAAGTCATCTATATTCATTTCTTTACTGGTCAATCTTTCATTAATTCCTTGCAATTTCAGTTTCCAACATCATCATATATCTCTTAAATACTTAAATCCAAAGTCCTTTTCTCCAACCTCTTTTTTTACTTAGCTGAATTATGTAGCCTTTGCTACTATTTGTCTGGTCATTTATCCTCTCTCTGCCTTCACCTGTGGATCATTCTCTTTCCTTACTCTATTAAGTAAGTAAATGTCCCTAAGGACTCTATCCTGAAACTTCCTCCTTTGAATTTTGTCCCTTTGGTGGTCTCTTCACCAAGCTGTGGCTTCAGGGTTCAGAGCTATGCTATATATGTAGTTGTAATTTTTCTCCTAAATGATAGGCCTTCATTACTAACTCTCTTTTGGGTTTGCCTACTTGTGTGTCCCACAGGCAATTCAAAATCAACATATTCAAAATGGAACTGATATTACTGCCTCCAAACTTGTGATCCGATCCTTCCAACCTTGGAGTCATCCTGGTTCTACCATCTACGTTACCACCCCACCCCCCCCAAATTGCTGAGTTTTTTTAATGCTATCTCCACCACATACCTGAGAATTATCCATTCCCTAGCTCAAGTTTAAGCCCTTATCACCTCTCACAAAGAACACCTCCTAAATTGTTCTCCTTTCTAATCTCTCTCCTCAAAGTGATATTCCTAAAAGACTGACTTAACCATGGCATTTCCCTACTCAAACATCTTCAGGGACTCTGTAATAATGCCTCTTGGATTTTTTTTTTTTGGTTTTGATTTATGATTTTATTAAATGAGGAACTCATTATATGGATAATAAGTGCTCCAGATAAAGAGACAGACCTAGAGTTAGGAAAACTTAACTTGAAATGTAACCTCTTACTAGCTGAGTGCTTGAGTTACTTAATCTCTATTTGCCTCAGTTTTTTAAACCATGAAATGGGGATAATAATAGCCCCCAGAGTTGTTGTGAGAACTAAATGAGGTAACATTTGCGAAGCACTTAGCACACTATAAATGCTAAGTAAATGCCTACTATTATTAAATTCCCTAAACTAATGGAGCTCATCATGTGCCTATAAATCATCATCTGAAAAAGTTGCCAAGGGTCCCTGTGACTTCTCCATGGTCATGCAACCAATATGTCAGAGGCAAAGCTTGAACCTAATCTAAAGCTGCACAAAAAAGTTCTTGAGAGTTGTCTCTAGGTAACTAGAAAGGGAGTCCATTAGAAAAGTCAAGCTCAGACAAATAAAATATTTTGATAAAAAAAACTCTACAATCAAAAAACATTCCTTAAGTACAAAGTAACAGGCACTATGCAAAGCACTGGGTATTAAAAAAAAAAAAAAAAAAAAAAAAAAAAAAAAAGGACATATGGCTGTTCTGGCCCCCAAGGAGCTCCCAACATACAGGGAAGACAAAAAGCAAACAAGTATATAGAAGCAAGCCATGAAAAGGAATTCAGAAATAATTATCTAAGGCAAGAATTAAGAGGGGCTGGGGAAGGCTTCTGTACAAGGTAGGGTTTTAGCTTAAAGGAAGCAATAGTTGCAATGGCAGAGGGACAGTATTCCAGGCATGGGGGACAATCAGAAAGAATTCATAGAGTCTTGTTTGTGGGAGAGCGAAGAAATCAGTGAAGAATACATAGAAAGAAACTAAATTATGTAGAGATTTTGAATGCCAAACAGAACACTTTCTTACTGATCCTTGAGGTAATAGAGAACCAGGGGAGTTAACTGAGTGACAGGGGATGACACACGTCACTTCCCCCTTTTTGTCCCACCAATCAAGTCAGCACAGAACAGCTGGGGAGGGTCAACCTTCAAACAAGTTAATAGGGAACCTTCCAATTGGCAATTAGTCACGTGCTGCATTATCCAAGTGCATTTGCTCAGTTCTAGCCCTTTACAGAAAGGGGGAGAACATATCAAAGAAATGGCTAAACACAACTCCAAAAGATCTACAGTGAAGGACATGACCAACCTCTTGACAAAGAAGCTCAAAAAGCACAATAAGATACATTTTCAGAGATAACCACTGTGAGAGTTTGTTTTTCTTTTTTTTTTTTTTCTTTTTTTTAAACACACAAAAGAAAACAGAAGGAAGTTTAGAAGGAAGTATAGACAAGTAAGACAGCTTTGAAATAACATGTTGAATTTATTACATACTTTTTTTAAAAAAGAAAGTATCAAAAAGAGATTCATAGTTTCATAAACAACCCCTGTAGAAATGCTTATTTTTGGGGTCTTGTACTCAAGATTTAAAAAATGAAAAAAATGAGTAGAATAAAGGAAATTGAAAGAATAGAGTAGACAGAAATTTCTTATGGCAAATTACTTAAAAATTACTGATATCATTTTTATTTTGTCTGCCCTTTGCTCCATCCAACTACAATTTGCTTTTTTTATATCCCTAGTATTTAGCAGAGTGCTGAATAAATGTTTGCTGACTGGCAGAAAGAGAAACAATAAACATAAGTATTTTTCCTGTTTCAGAATCTAATGATTGAATAATAATATAACAAAAAATATATATACTTACACTCTCACTCTGAAAAGGATTTAAGAAATTTCCCCCCATTTCACCATCATCCCTTGGAGTGCCAGGTTGATTACTCAGGCTCATATTGTTGGGAGAATTCTATAAACAAGATATATAAAATAAGACATTGTTGAAGATTTTGCATTGCACTATCTCACAAATGACTCTAGAATACAAATGACTCAGGAGACACACCTACCTATGTTTCTAATCTCAGCCCTCTAGTATGGGTAGTAGTTTATTTTTTTTATCTTCACAAACACAAATATTTTCCCAAATGAAAAAATAGCACACACCACAACTTTCTTTTCTCATTTCAGAAATAATTACTCAACTCTCCACATTTAGATCATAGACTTCCTAATATCCTGAAGATTTTAAACCACATTCTCAGCGGGGGAACTATGAAAAGGACCTACCTACTGATGAGGCATAATAGAGCAATAACTGCCCTTGGTAATTTTACTAATCAAACTTAAAAGGTCACTGTTTTAATGAGCATGTTCCTTTAATACTACACTCAATTTTGCATAGCAACATCATTTCAACAGTTTATTTCTTTATGTGATGCATAAAGAAAAACAGAGAATGAATTGTAGTGGTTGACCACAACAGGAAATATTTTAGAATTTAAGAATTTTTTGTTGATGTATCATTTGGAAAAAAATGTGAAACTAGGGGATTAAAAGCTAATTGGAGCATTTTTTTGTCATTCATATTAAGAGACTTACTTTATTATTTTATGAAATAAAATAACATGTCTCACTTTAGCAGAATAATAAAATGTTGAAATAGCAGTAAATTATTGCATGCTGTGTTTATGTCCACTGTCTCAAAATTGCAACAATTTTTTTTTGTTTTGTTAGGAAATATGACTCCCTCACTATCAAAAGATGATACAGAATGCACTCCATGTGCTGATTTTTACCTTTTTGGCTAAACTCTTACTTTTATCTAAAATAGGGCTAGTGTTGTAGAATTTGTTTTCCTCAGTCCTGGTAACTTCTTTTGGGTATAAAGAAAAAAAGATTTTTGATGATCAAAGAAGGTTGCTGAGAAGTTTTTTAAGTGTGAGTGATGAAATCAAGTTATGTCAAAAACACTAAAGCATAATATGAATTTAATCAATCCACAATAAAGTGTTTGGCTATGTTTTTTGTAACCAAAAACTGGTTAAATAATGAGGCAGAAATAAAATAGGTTTGTATCTTGTTACTTTGCAAAGAGGACCTGAAGTTGAGTGGAATGCTATGCTTTGTGAAATTCTACAAGGGTAGACTAAAACAAAAAACCAGGGCAACAATGAATAGCAAAAACAATATCTTATTTTCTTTGTAAACTCCAACCTTAACTAAAACTTATATATATGTAACCCTAGAGTTATCCTCTGTACGTAGAAAAAAGTATTTGCATTTCTAGAATGTGCATAGACTGTAACTGTAACCATTAAATATTTATGAAGGCATCATCCTCAAAAGTCTTTAAAATACTTTATTAGTGATTTTTCACAAAAAACTTTGAAAATAGGAATTGGAGCTTTGATTTGGTTCAAATGAGGTTTTAATTTTTTATTTAATTTTAATGAGGCATTAAAATATAATATTTAGGATATTAGAGGTCTAAATTTTTCTGATTTTCAAACTAAATGGAATTAACTGCTATTATTATTAAATATGGTTTTAAATGTGACAAACTGAAAGAATGTATTCAAAGTTGCTAATTCATATTTAAATAAATTTATAAAATAGGTTTTATTTTTCTTCATGTCAAGGTAACTTCCCATGGAGCAAATGAGGTGTTCAGAGACCTGTATTAGCTATTTAATTCCATTAGTGAATTCTTTAGTGCATGCATGATCAAATAGTACAGTAAATCATTTCTTGACCAAATGGTTTACAGTCCCTAGTGCTTACTTGACTTCAAACAAAGGAGTAACTCAAAACATTTAAAGCAATAATAATGCATTATTTTTATATGTGAAGAAGCCAATCCAGTAATAATGAGGTGGTTCGTGCACCAGAGCTGGAAGGATTCTTAGAGGTCACTGAGCCCAATTCTTTTATTTTATAGGGGAGGAAACCAAAATCTACTAAGGGGGTAGTCACTTTCCCCAAGATCAGCATTAACATCTTATTTGATATATATTTAAAAACAGGGACAGGAAAGTAAGTGACTAAGCCAAGTTAAGAACTAAGAGACTACAATACCCAGTCCTGTCCAGTTCACTAGGTCATCACTGAATGGTCATTTAGTGAGATGACAGAATCATTTTACCTGAAGAGAAATGTATAGAAAGTGCAGTGAAAATAACAAGAGGTCCTCCGGAGTTGGGGAGGAGGGAAGAAGGGGAGAATCAATGAATGACACAATGAGGTCATAAACCCAAACAGCATTCTCAACAACAGTGGCTTCTGAGAGTGTAAGGAAATGCTTATCCAAAGAAAGGGATGAGCTCTTCAGTTATGTGCACTTAATTATGTTCTATCTTATCAAAAAGACAACTCACTTTTGAATGAAGAGTGCTCAGCTGGACTGGGGGCTCTTCTAAGGGGGGCAGTGGTATTATCAGGGAAGAAGGTACCCTCTAAAAAGAACATTAGCAAAAACTTAAAGGGATTGCTTTTAGCTACACTACAGCTTTGAATTGCATTTTGCTTCTAAGTGTATGTGGATTTTACTACTTTCTAGCTGTCTGTAATATACTCCAAAAATACAACCAATTCAATCTAAATAATTTCCTCTATGTCTCTCTGGCTTTAATTTAATGCATATGAAAACATTATCCTAAGAAAGGATCCATTGGCTTGACCAAAATTTCCAAGGTTCCATGACACCAAAAAGGTGAAGAACCCCTACAGTATACAAATTCTTCATATACTTTTATACATGAGTGAACAGAAGCCCAGAGAGATTTGTCTGTTTAAGGTCACACAGTGTTGAAAGCCAGAATTTTACTCCATGTTATCTAATACCAATGCCCTTTCCCTTATTCTACTCAAGTTCAGGTCCTGCTCACCTTTTCCTAGGCATCTAGGGAGCAGAAAATGCTAGTCTTGGAGTCAGGAAGAGCTGAGTTCAAATCCTGCCTCAGACATGTCTGATCTGGGCAACCTACTTCCTCTCTCTAGACCTCAGTTTCCTCATCTGTAAAAATGAGGATCACAATAGCATCTATGCCATTATGTCATTTTCGAGGTTTTGAGGATTAAAGGAGATTAAAGGAGGATTAGAGGAGAATTACAGAAAGTTCTTCACAAATCTAAATATATACATGTCTAGTATCCAATCATCTCTCATCCTTTCCAGGGACAAAGTGAATTACAATTCCTCTTCCTCTGATAATTCTTCTAACTTTTTTCTTAGTTCCTTACTGTGGACCACTGAAAACTAAGAGAAACATTGAATATACTGTGTGAGGGTGAAATGACACAGGGGATTATTTATTCCAAGAGTCCTGGGAAGCTTCTCACATAGCTCTCCTCTCCGGGCCACATAAAGAGATCAGGTTGGTGTTTTCTCTCTCAAACCACTCCTTTTAGGGATGAATTGCTCCCTCATTTCCCCTGTCAACATCCTCTTCTACTTTCAAAACCCACTTCATATGCTATTAACAATAGGAAGCCCCCTCTAATCCTCCCCTGCGTGAAAAATAGTGATCTGTGGTTCCTATAATTTCCCCCATTTTGTCTGCTCTTCTGGTTTGTTCCTATTACATTCAGGGCACTGCAATCTAGATTTGGAGGATCTAGTTTTGAATGCTACCTCAGCTATAGATTTGTAACAACAACAAAAAAGTAGAAAACAATATTGTTTTAATACTTGCAATTAAATAAAACAAAAATAATAAAACTAAATTGGAAAGTTTTTATTCCTCTTAAATGCCAAAGCTTGAGGAAAAAAGGAACTTTTTTTCTATTTTTCTCCCCCATTTTCCCCCTTCATTCCATTTGTGAACTAAAAACCATTGCCATATATACGGCTGATAAACCCAAGAGTAGCTCAGTAAACAGTAGGAAGTGTCAATAAATGCTTAGTGAATAGCTGGATTGTCAGGTGGAAGATTGTTAGAAACATAGGGTAAAGTATGGGAAAGGCATTAGACTAGGGAATGGGATTGTGAGGGGGGTGATTATTTTGCTAGAGTGAGGAAGCTGATGTAGACTTTTGTGGAGATTCTGAGTGACTCTGGGATACTTTCAAGGACTCTAGAGGGTTGATGGGGCTGCTTTTTTTTATTAGATCTAGTTTTTAAAACTTGTGATTTTCTTTTCCCTTGAGAAAGATATACTTCTAGTGCTATTTTATGCTTATCCACCATGAGTGTAGTTATTTTTGGATTCCAAATGGGATGAGAAGGAAAAAGGAAAAGAAAGAGAAGGAAAGAAGAAAAAAAAAAGGAAAGAAGGAAAATGATGGAAAGAAACAAGGAAAGGAGAGAAAAGAATATCTTCCTGAAATAAGTGTGTTTAATAGGTGGAAGATAAAAAGAGGAAGGTAGATGCGGATCAATGAAAATATATAAAAATTTTTAAAAGATTGCTTGTAAAAAAAAGACTGCTTGTATTAGAACTAACTAAATAGTGAGTAGTAAAAAGATCAAGAAAAATAGGAATACATGGCATCTGCATATGTTTCTCCTATGTAGGTGCATGGAAAAATAAAATGCATTATATAAAATACTGGAATTAGATTGAAATAACTGGGATAATCAACAAAATTACTATCTTCTAGCTCCAGTCAACCCCTGGCTCACAGAGAAAAAAGTAAATGAAATTACACATATTGTCCTAATTTGGAAAAATCAGTCTTCCTGAAGGTCCTGCTACCAGATAATTTCTGTCACTTAGGTATCCTAGTTTCAGTTACAAACATTTTACAAATATAGCAAAGGAAATAGATTATTTTAAACTTGAGTTTAAGCCATTTTGGTTGTCCCTAAATATTGGTGTTCTATTTGTTTGCCAAATTTGCTATTGCTATGTAAAACAAGACAACTTAGACATGCTATCATATTCCAAATTAAACTTATTTGACTTGAAGTCATTATTTAAAACTGGAACATGCCCTCCTGGCAGTTACAATTACTAGTCTGTCCTAGGCCCAACAGAGTACCTTTGACCACTGACCTTTGCAGTGTCAACTCTACCCGGATCGCCTCCTCTGAGGCCTTCAAAGGTCTCTGGCCACTATCTCTTGAATCTATAGCTTAATAACCAGTAGCGCACTCAAGAACAGCCACGTGTAATCTTAAAAGCTTTTATTATACCTACTCATATAATGCCCTGACTGATGCCCTGACTTGTTGGTTCCCAAATGAACACCTGGTCAGAAGACCCACATGTTCACTACCAAAATCCTTACCTCTTTTGGCTATCCATCTCGGCTTGGCCACCCAGGAGGGCAGGCTAGGGAGCCAGGGTAAAGAGCGCCAGGTTAAAGAGAGTGACTGCTGTCTGCAGTGGGCTTATATAGGGCCTGTGAGGTCTCACACACACAGCCAATCAGCCATTACGAAGCTATCTCAGTATGGCCAAGATCCCACCTACAAGGCAGTCCTATTATCCACAGAGAATACTTCTGGGCCACTCAAATCTCCCATTGCGCTGTGTCCGCCCATTTAAAGGGCCCTTACAATTCCCTTCTCTTGTTTTGTGGGAACCGCATCCTTACAAAAACAATATTTTCTGATACAATATTATTTTCAACTATTAAAGATATTATGCAGTTTTATAGTAGTATAGACAAATTAAAGGAAAGTAAATGATCCTTTAATGAATTTCTATAACCTCTAGATGAAAAGCAATTGTCCAATGCACTCATTTCAATGGTAGTGAATAAATAGTTCTTATCAGTCATATTTACATTATACTATTGTTCTGGGTTTTGTTGGCCAATTGGTTTTGTTTGCATACATACACACATATATATATATACATATATATATGTATATGTATATATATATATAAATATAAATATATAAATATATATATATATGTGTGTGTGTATATATATATATATATATATATATGTTTTTTGGAGACTAGATCTCTCTAAGTTATCTAGGCTGAAAGTTAAGCAGTCACTCATGGGTCTAATCTTATTGATGATTAGCAGGGAAGCTTTAATCAGTTCCATTTGTGATTTGGACTAGTTCTCATCCCTCTTCAGGTAGCCTTGGGACCCTTGTTCTCCAGAGCTCACCATATTGGTGCTAAATTTAGTGCAGACAACTGATTAGCTTACTACATTACAACTCAGAACTCCCAAACACAAACGATTCACCAGTATCTCTCAGTCTCCTCAGCAGTCAGGATTTTAGGCTTGTGCCATCATGCCTAGCTATACTGTACTTTTGAAATGAATGTGTTTTTTTTTTTTTTACACTTTTAATCAATTCAAAGGTAGTAAGGTATTATTTAGAAATAAAATATAAGTAAAAACATATTTGTGGATTCCTAAACCACTGAGGATAAAAATACAATATGTTATTACTATTTTTACTTTTCTCCTTGATATAAACTCCCTTCAATTTTTTTCCATTTTAAGAAAACAATAATAATCACTAATAATCAGCATTTCCTAATATAGTTATGAAAGAACAATTTCTACAAATTTACTTTTTTAATATTTGACTAAACTTGATTACCTTTAAGGTTACTGTCTCTATGGTATTTTTTAAAAATAAAGTAACAATGTAATATGGTTAAATTGGTTATTGGACAAACATTAAACACAATAGGTAGGTTCTATTAATAGCCAATGGCGTGTTCAGCAGCGATCAGAAGAATCATTTTTACCATTTCCAACTGGTTTTAAATATTAAGCTATCATGGGTCAAGAATGAATCTCAAAAGATAATTTAACAACTTAAACTAAATATTTAAAAAATATATAGGACATACTCACTTTGGAAATACTGTCCATATCTCCTGAGCCTGAAAAAAAAAAGAAAAAAAACATAAAAAACTTTTATTAATATCTATTTACATTCAACTAAGGATACTTTCCAAATTTTAGTATTTTGTGCTTCAACTATATTTTTTCACTGCACACATCCCAAATATTTATTCTATCTAAAAAAAAAAATCTTCCAACTCCCCCACTCTCACTCCCATTCCCAAAACAATTTGTAGATAGAATACACTCCTGGTGTATAGTGGCAAAATGATGAAAAATTTCCACTCTTTGCAAAAAAATAAATAAATAAATAAATAAATAAATAAATAAATAAATAAATAAATAAACAAACAAACAAATAAATAAATAAATAAATATACCAAAAGCACCAAAGTGACATTCTTACCATGGTTCATGAATAAGACTTTCCTGTGGAAATAAACTTCTTAGAACAAATATGTCTCGCTTAGTCTGAATTTCAGGAATGTCTCCATGCCCAAATAAATTTTTTTGTTTTATTTTATTAATCTGTATTTGTGATTTCTTTGGTACAAGAACCATCTATTGTATAAGATGCTCACTTCACTGGGGCAGACTGGAAACTCATTTGCAACTTTACAGGTTATGGCAGCTGGTAAGTGGCAAGTAGATCGCTACAAGATCAGTTTCCTGTCTACTAGAAACTTTTAACTTTTTTTTTTTTTTTAAAAGTAAAATCCTATAGATCTTTGGACACCAGAAAAGAGACATGACCAATATTTTACCATAGTAATCAAAATAAAAACTTCCATATTAGGCCATATACATCTGAGCTTCACTGAATTATTTCATATTCAGAGTTGGTCTTTCAAAATTTTGTCTTTAAAAAAGAACTAATTTTTTTTGAAAATCCATGAAAGAAATGAAAAATAATAATATTCTGTTCCTTTATTTTTGTATGGAGGGAGTGTGAATTTTTATACAAGTCATTACTGAAGAAGTGGCCCTATGGCAAAAGGTGAACTATAGTTTAAAACAAAACACTAATAATTTTTTACATAATCCTTCTAACAGTATAATTTAATAATATTCTGACTTATTTTAAAAGCCAGAGGTAAAAAGGGGTAACAACTTATTTCTGAGCTAACATTTTTATTATTGAAAATATGTTGATTTTTAACTAGCCACACTGAAAAAAGTCATTTACCAAACATATATGAAGCTTCTACAAATTGTTTCTGGGCTAATGAACTACTATAACTAAGAACACATTTATAACTATCATATAAAATACTTTATAAATGATAATCTCACCTCTAATGAAGCTTATTAATTAGAAGCAAAGTGATGGAGAAAGTAAATATAGTACTTTGTAATAAAGGGAAAGATGAGAAAGCTATCTTTGATACTTCCATAGGTTTGTGATTTCATTCATTACCACAGAAGCTGTTACCAACAACAGAGACCTCAAACTAACTGGGTTTTCACTGAGTGACTTTTGTTCATGTCTTCCCTTAAATCCTTCAAAGGGCATTCATGAAGGGGAGGGAGTCTGAAGTGCAGGGGGACTGTTAATCTACGTCTCTTGACACTGCAAGGTTACCATTAAAAGCATGGGGATTAGCAAGCAACCAGTGCCTCTCTCTACATGCCCAGCTCCTCCTGTGGTCATACATTTCTCTCAATCTTGTCTGTACTACTTCCATGATATGTAACAATAGTTTGCAGCCTATTCACACATTTAGTGTATCTCTCCATTGACTTTTTGGTGACCCATAAGTTAAATTCTCTGGAACCTATGATATTACATGGCTGGAAGCCATAAAGCATCACTAGAAAACTCTTGATTATTTGAAAGATGGGACTGTTTGAGGGGAAGATTGGGTTCATTATAAGTGCTCTATAGTTCTCAAGAGTAATGCAGCCCACTCTACTCCTCCCACTCATTTATGGGCCCAGTTCATTTTTCATCCCAAGTATCTGTCTAAGGACTATGTATAATGGAATTGCCCATCCAGATGTAAATCATACTCTGGAAAACAGACACTCTATAAATATTTTGAAATCCAGGCAAATGAGTAGCTGTGAATCCTTAAAGAAGACAAAGTCACTGCAACTATCAATGCATTGTAAATAATATAAAGTTTCCCCTTCTTTTTGCACAGCTCCATCTAGGTTTTATGTTACCCCCTTGTGAGACAGAAAAGGAACCAAAACTTGAAGTTTTGATTTTCCTGGCATAAAACTGATGGTCAAAATTCTTTATGGCTGACTGTAACAAATTATAGGACTGGAAAAAACAAAAGAAGGTAGCTACATTTCTGGATTCTATTCAGTTATTTTCAGTCATGTTCAATTCTTCATGACCCCATTTGGGTTTTTCTTAGCAAAGATACTAGAATAGTTCTCCAGCTCATTTTTTTAAACGAGAAACTGAGGCAAACAGTTAAGTGATTAGGCCAGGGTCACATAGAAATATAGATGAGAAAATATATATAGATATGTAAATATAGATATAGAAAGAAAGGTGAGTCTTCCTGACTTTAGAATTGACACTCTATCCATTGCACCATTTAGTTGCCCTAAATTCTATTATATTGCTAATATCAATGACTGTTGTGTAACTAGGGCTTAAAAATTTACAAAGTAATTGTAACTTTGACTTAATTTTCTTGTCTCAGTCTCAAAACTACTCTATGAAGTAGATGCTATGGGTATTGTCCCATTTTACAGATGAAGAAATTAAGACCTAGACTGGTTAAATAATTTGCTCATGATCAGATATGAATTTACTTCAGACATTAGTTGTATACAAACTTCCCTAATCCCAATCTTGCTTCCTTTGCTATGATATAAACATTTTCAGAACTCTGAATAGTGTTGTCCCACAACTGTGAGAAGTGTGGAACTGGATCCACACTCTTCTATCACACTACTTTCTTATTACAGAGAAAGGTAGTTGAGCAATTGTTTTACTTCATTCCTTCTACCCCATTTCATAAACTTTCCCTCCCCTCACCTCAGTATTCCTATTTTAATTTTTTTTCTAGCAACAAGAATTTTTTTCTATTGATCTTTTCCCCTTAAATACGTTTTAAAAATTTAAAAACTTAAAAAAATCTCCATATTAGCCATGTCCAAAAATTTATTTTCCTTCCACATTTTAAGTTTATCATTTCTCTGTTGAGAAGTGATTCATAAACTTTTTGCAGAATTATGTGTTTTATATGTACAGAAAGGGTACCATGTAGAATCATGCTGCAGGTAATGTCTGCAATTCTTATAAACAAGTAATCCCAAAGTCTTTCATTCAATTAAGTGAATTCAGGCCAACAAATATTTATTGATAACTTGCTTTTAAAAAAACAGGGCAGACTGGCATTCTATAAATAAGAGGATTTATTCATATCACAAGAAAACAGTTATGTAGAAAGAAAAGGATGACTCTATTTGTGTGACTATGAGCTAACAAATCATTTGACCTGAATCTAATATGCAGGTGCTTCTGGGATCCCTTATAGCTGCCACATTAGATTCATCTAGAGTATTCCATTTCAGTTAAACTCATAGCAGGATCACCAATGCTACCACTATTATTGCCACTATATTTCCAGTCTTTGCTTTTGCCTTCCTTTGTATTCACCATGCTTAGTATAGTTCCTTGCATATAGTAAGCACTTAGTAAATGTTTGTTTGTTTGTTTTCCCACACTACTGAATTTGGTAGGTAACTAAGAAAGTGACAAGTTATCTTGACACAAAACAGTGCAATTTAGGGTTTTGTTAAAATGTTTGGAGAATTGCACCTAAATGGGAAGTTTTAAGTCATTCTTTATATTCTTTGAGTTGAACTTGAGCTGAACTTGAGCTGAACTTGAGCTCCTGCTCCTACTTATTGAAAGAGACCTGTCACTCTCCCAATCTGGAAAAGTATTTAAGAGAGAAAAAATTTAATTGAAGATATATCTCATAGGAATGAATCAGAGTAATCACCAAAACCAAAAGAATAAAAATTCTCATTGATTCTATCTTTAAAAAAATCTCTCACCTCATGCAACCACCCTTAGGTATCTCTACTTCCTGAGAAGGCCAACCACACTCAGTCTTTTCTTACTCTCTTCTTAACCCTCTGCAATCTTTTCAAAGTTGCCAACAATTTAATTGTCCAAGTCAATGGACCATTCTGAATCCTCATCCTTCTTAACTTTTTTGCAGCATGACATTGTTGGTCACCTTCTCTTCTATGTATTTCACTGACACTGCTCTCTTGCCTATTTGATCTCCCCTTGGGCTCCTTTTGTGATTCTTTGTCTATGTTATAATCATGAACTGTGGTTAGTCTTTCAAGGTCCTATCATGGGCCCTCTTCTTCCTTTCCTCTTATATTTTCTCACTTGGCCATCTCCTCACCTTTCACAAATTTGAATCACCATCTGTCTGCAGATGTTTCCTAGATGTCTTTATCTAGCCCCGGTTTCTCTCTTGAGCTATAGTCTCATATCACCAATGTCTTCTGGACATCTTAAAAAAGATCTCAGAGTCAACACAACCAAGAGAGAACTCATTTTCTTACTCCAAATCCATATTTCTTCCTAACTTTTCTATTATTGTTGAGGGCACTGTTTTTACCCACACATTTCTCATATATTTCCCCTTCCCCTCTTGCAATGATTCTTATAATCGGTCTCCTTGATGCAATTCTCTCACCTCTCCATCGTCTACTCAGCTATCAAAGTGACTTCCTTGGATACAGATCTAGCTATTTTAGAATCATTAAGTAAACCCCAGGGGCTCCCTTTTACATGCTACGATCAAACAGAAAAGACCCATGTTTGGTTTTTAAAGCTCTTCATAATCTGGCTTTTCTACACTTCTATCTTCTAATACTTTTCTTTCCACCACGTACTCTATGATCCAGCCACCCTGGACTTGCTAGTTCTCATACTTTACCTCCTTGTTGTCTCCTAGGCCCATAATGCTTTTTGTCTTTCCCTTCATCTTTTAATTTTATTTATTTATTTTTTTTGGTTTCCTAAGACTTAGCACAACTCCTATCTTCTGCAGGAAGCTTTCCCTTTTAGGATGACCATCCGTCTTCTATCTTGCAGGCTAATCTCTTCTATAAAAATGTAAGTTTCTTGAAGTAAAGAACCATTTTTTATCTTACTTTGTATCTCTAGCATTTAGCACAATTTCTAGTACATAGTTAGTATTTAATAAATGCTTGTTGATTGATCAAAGTTGAAAGTAAAACATTGTTTTCCTATATTGAGATGACCACCCAAGTTAAAAATCCTTAATTTTCAAATTAATTATTTGTTATAGGGGCAGCTAGTGGATAGAATGCTAGATCTGGAGTCAGGAAGACTCATCTTCCTGAGTTCCATTCTGGCCTCAGATAATTACTTGCTGTGTTACCTTGGCCAAGTCACTTCACCCTGTTTAGCACCTCTGTAAAATGAACCAGGGATGGAAATGGCAGACTACTCCAGGATTTTTGCCAAGAAAACCCCAAATGGGGTCACAAAGAGTAGCCAACATTGCAAATAACAAAAAACTGACTGAATTTGTGACTGTGTGGATGTAGCCCCAAAAAGAATTTTTGGCTGTCCTCTCATAAACTCAAGCAACATGGAAGATTGACTCAATTATTTATTCCATATCTAAGTTTGCTACCTGCCCCCAAAGAGAATTTCCTCTCACATACAAATAACATGGAAGAGTAAAACAATTATTTATTCCATATCTAAAGTTTGCTACCTGCCCCCCAAAAGAATTTTTTGGCTTTCCTCTCATACACAAGCAACATGGAAGAGAGAAGCATTATTTATTCCACATCTGGAATCTGCTACCTCCCCTGGTAGGAGACATACTTCAGCATCACTTCTCTGAAGTCGTTACTTGACAATTTCATTGATCAGAGTTCTGCAGTCTTTCATTTTTTTTTTAACAGCACTGTTATCATTGTGTAATTCTGCTTATTTTTCTCTAGGGATTTGCTTTTCTAATGGTCTCTTTAAAAAAACATAAAAAGTGCTGAAATATGTATGCTTAGAACCTATTTTTCAAAGTGTATTAAAACTCCTGAAAATATTTTGTCTTCAAAAATTGCATGGGTGATTCTGACTGTGACAGGCTGATCCGTAGACTACGACAAAAAGATGTAGTTCCCAGGAGAATTAAGTTGTTATGGGGACATCAATATCTCTTGAGAAAATATAGGATCTAAAAATTCTATTCACATAGCTATCAAAGTGGGACTTTTTTTCTCTTTTGAGTAGCTATATAATGATATATTCATATTGAAAAATCCTTAGATTCCTACATTTACAGTCTACTGCTAGGATTTAGTCACTGTTATTATGTCTGTAGAGCTTATATTAAGAAATATACATATTTACAGAATTACCACTTAAAAGTTTCAATAGTATTTCTCTATCTATATTTATATGTGTAGTTAAAAGCTCTAGGACCTTTTCTTCCACATGCTAGTCAAAGGCACACTAATGTCAGGAAGAGATGTCAGGTCTGAAAATACTGTAAGATACTTCAAACTTTAAGCTAAGGTGCAAATAGTATATTTATTTAAGGTGATTTTACTTTCAACTAGCTTATATATTAGGTACAGTATAATAATATGAAGACTGTATATTAACTGATTCTAAAAATGATTTCTAAATACTTCAATGGATTCAGTGATCTTATTGATACAGGTATTTCTACCCTTGGTGCTTTTTGAAACTTTTTTATGTCTGATCTCATCCTGTGCAACCTAAAAAATTTCATAGTAGTAATAATACCTGACACAATGTAATGCTTTAAAATTGACAGAGCATTTAAAATATACTATCTTTTGTGAATTTTAAAAGAAGCATGACATAAGTACCATTACTAGTAATCCCCACTTGACAGATAGGGAAATATTCTGGGAAATTAAATGACTTGTCCACAGTCACTCAAATAAAAGATCTCAAAGGGAATATTTGAATACAAGTTTTTCTTGTCCCTAAGTCCTGTGTGTTTTATCTACTGTGCCTATGAACCATTTTTCCCTTTTCACTTTACAGTAGAGTTCTGGAATTTTTCTTTATTCTAGTTTTCTCTCCTCATCGCCTATTATCTTTTTTTTTTTTTTTTTAATGTGGCAATAGCAACTGGAAATCATATTATTGTTCAGTCATTTTTCAGTTTTGTCTGGCTCATCATAACCCCTTTTGGAGTTTTCTTGGCAAAGATCCTAGGAGTGATTTGACATTTCCTTCTTCAGCTCAGTTTATAGATGGGGAAGTTGAAAGTTACTTGACCAGGGCCACAGTGGACCTCAGGAAGACGTCTTCTTGACTTAGCATCTACCTACCCTATGAAAATCATGAAACTCAATAAAAATTCCTTATTATCACCACCAAATGTGTTGGGGTCAAAGCACCTGGGTTCTTGTATTGGTTCTGCCACTAACTACCTATGTGACCTTAGCCAAGTCATTTGGGGTTTCCATAAAATGAAGACTTTGGACTAAATGGTCCTTAAGTTTCCTTCTCCTTCTAAGTCGATTATTCTGTAATATTGGATGATTAGTAAATAGATATGGAGTACTGATATGGTTACTCATGGGTTCTACTCTCAGTCCTTTGAAATTTCTGCTCTTCATCTCAGCTTCATCTCAGCCATGCGGGTCCTCCATCCCTAGCTACAGATCACAATCCATCCTTGTCTTCTTGGCCTGTGTGCCTCCTGCCAATCAGCTTTCAATGAATCTCCCTAAGTAGATTCTCTCACTGTATAGGAGGTCTGCTACTCAGTGTGCCCAATATACTGATGAACACATTCCCAAATAGCAGAATAAAATAAAAAGAACTGAGTGTTCAGGCTACTCTGAATGAGATTTAATCTTTCTCTGATGATTCAGGAGTTAGGGCAGGAACTTGTATTGCCTCAAGATCATTGTTAGGAACATCCTTGGCCATTATAATGACAAAGCACATAGAATTCTCCAGCTCATAGAATGCCAGATAATAAGATTTAAAAGACTAAAAAAAGTTGCTGGCACATGTAACAATATAATATCATTATATAAAATAATAAATACATATACTGATTTCTTAGAATAACACAACTTGTATTGCTTGACTTTTTTAAAGTTTTAAAAAATGTCTCATTCTCCAATTTAAAAGTTTATAGGTATAAATGATAAGTTATTTATTTAAAGAAATTACATGGAGAGAATATATGTTTTACTTCTCAGAATAGGCTGGTGAAGGACTTTATGTACAAAGGTACTTTATGTACAAAGAAACTGAAGGAATGCATGGGATAGGTTATGAGATTTTTCAGAGTGAAAAAAAAGGCAAGAACTCAATACAAAAATGAATATTGAGATTTTGTTGGCCTTCTACCAGGACATAAGACAGTCAATGTTAATATTAATTATTAAAAAGAACAGTTGTACAATTGCTATTTAATCAATACTCTCTTTGACCATTAACTTAAGATTAGACAATTTTATTAGATTAAAATAAACATCTGCAAATCTGTAGTTTTGAGCATTTAAGTTATTTTCAGATGAAATTGAAACACCATAAAACAATCAGCCACTATGATTTAGAGTATGTTAACAGCTTGCATTAAGATCTGCCAAAACATTAAAAATTATATTTAACTTCCTTACCTAAAGATCCATTCATGTGATGTGACTCCATTCCTCCTAATCCACCCATTGGACCATCTGACCCTGGGCCCATTGGAAACTATTATAAAAATGAAAATGAATGATCATAAATTTAAAAGCTTAAGTTATAGCCTAGATACAACTCAGTCCTCAAGAATCAATTATCTATTAACTCTGAAGGAGAACACATGCATGACTTTCACTTTAAAATTATACTTTACAATGCTTTCTTCCAATGTTCTACCTTGAATTTTAACTTTGCTGTTCTTAGACTGATAGTCACTTTCTTGACAAGAACTATGTCATATAACTTTGCAAGTTCTACAATGTTTTGCACATGCAGTTAATCAGTCAATTAATAAGCATTTATTAAGTACCCACTATATTCCAGGCACTGAGCTGGGTGATAGGGATATGAAAACATAAATGAAGTCATTAAAGAGTCAAGAACAAATGGATAACATGCACACATAAGAGCACATATCTGTGACAGCAAGGTGGCACAGTGAATAGAATGCTGGACTTGACACAACTAGTCATTTAATCTCTGTTCCTCCGTTTCCTCATGTGTAAAATGGAAATATTAATAGCCACTTGTTAAATTAAATCCCAAGTTAAATTAAATCTCATTTTTACCAATAATACTTGTACTAGCTATCTTAAAGGACTATCGTGAGGATCAAATGAGATCATGAATGTAAAGCTATAAAGTACTCTGTAAGTGCCAGCTTTGATGCTGTGATTGATTATTACTGTAAATAACTGGAACTGGGATTATAAAAATAATGCTCTACCATTACCTCATTAAGGATGAGATAATACTTGTAAAGCACTTTGCAAACCTTAAAGTAGGCTATTATTATCACAATATAAAAGTAAGTGTTCACAAAATATATATATAGATAAATCAAGGTAATTTGGGAAGGAAGCCCTTTTAGCTGGGAAGATCAAGAAAGGCCTGTTGATTTCCCTAATCCCTACTTCTATTCTGGCTCTTATCATAATCAGAATAGAAATTTATCACTCTGATCTAAGAGATATGAAAAAAAAACAATTGAATTCAGTGAAAATTTTTGTGTTTAGAAACTTTTTTCCTATGGCTATGTTCATTTTATGAAGGTAATACTTAAGAATAATATATTCATAGATTCCCAAATTCTCATTAAAAAAAAAACCTTACAGGATTTTATTTTCATGCTTAATGGAATAGAATTTATAATTTCCACCATCATAACAAGTGAACAGAATGTAGGCTTGGAATATCTGGTTGGCTTGTGTCAACAAAGGTTCTTTCCAAGCACTCTGCCAGCATCAGAACTGATACCTCTAATTCCCCAGTATGACAACTACTGGCATGGCAATATTTTATAGTCTCAGTTCCAATTATTTATTATAGTAATAATCATAGGATTATAACTGGCACTTACGTAGTACTCTATTCAAAGCTTATAAAGTATTACATCCATGATCTCATTTCCTTTACATGGTATACATCACATTCTTGCTCTAAAGATCAAGAAAAAATTTTCTTTAAATTTAGTACTTAAGCTTACAATTACAATTCAATTTCTTCAATAAGATCAAGTGATCTCATTTTATCTTCATACTAATCCTATAAGATAGTTAGTATAAATATTATTATACCCATTTTATAGATGAGGAAACTGAGGTTAAGAATGGCAATGAGATTTACCTAAGATCACAAAACTAGCAAGTGACAGAGCAACAACTACTCTTATTGCCCTAGTTCCTATTGTATGGCTCTCAATTCCTAGAATTATAAGTGTTGGTAGAGATCAATCAGGACAAGGTGATGCTTTATAGGACTTGTTTTAATGACACACTTTCCTCTTGAATCAACTATATATTTTAAAATCAGGATTTGCTAAATATACATTTAGGAGTCTAACTACTATCAAACTCAAGTTTACTATGCCTTATCTAGCCATGGGCTCTGATTTTACAAAAAGCAAGTACTCAATTGAGGATCATTGCTTTAATATGGATAATTTTAACAAATACAGCCCAAATTTCCTAATCTCATGATATATATTGTTATCCTAGTTGATAACATGTTGGGATAACCCAGATAATAATAAAAATCTTTTCAGTGTGAAGAGAAAAAAACAAGTCACCACTACATAAAAAAATGAGTAACTCTAAAATTGATACATAAATTATTTCAATTTTCTCAGAATTCTTAATTTTTCCATAGTATAATGAACCAGAGACCATTATTAACTTATTTTACTCTAAATTATATTTAAATGCCACCTATATATTTTTTTTTGTATATTCAATGTGCCAATAAGAATTCCTGGAAGTTCACACTTCTGTTTGTTTAACTTAATTGGAGAATTTGAAAAGAATTTCATTTTTCTCTAGCTTTGTCTAGACTGCCTAGAATCTTCAAAAATGTCCAATAGAACTTATTTTGCAAATCTGAAGAACTTATTATATGCTCAAGTAAACCTAATAATAGATTCATATTTACATTAGGTCTGTTGGGTCCAGGAGGTACTGCATTCATTAGAGTATACATGTTGTCTCCAGAATTGGTAGAATCTGAAACAAAATATTAGCTCATTAATACTTTTCTTTATTATCAAGACACATGAGGTGTTAAATAGTGAAAAACTAGTGAAAGACTGTGTAAATGTTTAGACATGTTTTTAGCTACATAATCTAAAATGGGCATTAGTAAGGCTAATTAACAAATAGGTGCCAGTCATCATTTTTCAGGTGATTTGAGAATTCAATCCTATTATGATTAAAACCCCATAAATAAGCAGTGACAAGGAGAAGTGAGACAATTATTACATGACGCTGGTTTAAAAAAAACAAATACTACTTGAGAAGTCCATAAAATTGAGGTAAAATCATTTGTTCTCATTGAATTAACTAGATACTTGCTTTAATTCTCCACTTCACTGACTATATGCAGATATAGCCCAAATCTCCTAAAGCCAGAGTAGTTATATTGAGTCTCTCATTTCCCCTCAGGCTCAGAGAATATTTCTGTTTTTTTCTTTCAATTTATTCAAATAATTAGCAAGAGCATGAGGAATCCTCTGGATCAGTTCCAAGAGGAAGACTAAAATGAGGCTCGACAATCTTAACAAATTACCTGACTGAAGTTTAAGATACTTTCTTCCAACACAGCTATGGAAATAGTTGTTGTTGTTGTTTTAAATACACTCGATCCCACATATGTGGTAATATTAAAAAATGTGTTGCATCTATTCATATAAGAATAAAGTACAATAACCATATCTCACATTATAGGACCAGCATCACTTTCATAACATTTACATTTAATGACAATTCTCTAAATTTCTGTAAATTCAAATGCATATTTCTCTAAATAATGTGTAGAAATCTTGGAAGTTTTACCTTCTAAAAACAACCATTACTAAGTGCTAATGCTGCCCTATATCAGTGAATTTATTGTGTCCATAGACTCATTAATTTTATGTGAATTCTGAAGACAAATCACTTAGTACTGTGGCAATAGCTGGATCAACATTTGCCTGAGGGTTCTTAATCTGGATCCTATGGTCTCACTTCTTTGCCTACCATCGTGGCTGTGGAATGGCATGAGAAAACTTCTATTTCCTTCTTATTAACCATAAATAAAGGGGATCTGGGGACACATAAGCCTCCTTCACCTCCTTTCATTCATTTCAGTGCCATCAAGCTCCAAGGAATGCTGGCTGCCAACTTGTGACTTCTTTGAACACACTCAGGTTCGAGTATTTGAATTTTACTTTTGGATCAAATATATCTAAAATACACACCCCAAGTTAGCCTTTAATTGCTTATGGAAAACTTTGCTAAATAAATTAAAAAAAAACCAAAATATTGAATTTCTTAAGGAAAAAAATACCAAAAAAACTTTGATAAAGTTTAGTAGCCTTGATCTTTGGGAAGGATAAAAAGGAAAATGAACTATACAGAGTAAAGGCAGATTTGGGGGGGTGGGAAACCAAAACACATTCCAAGTTTCTATGAGTTGAAAACAAGAGGGATAGAATTTTTTTCACTCATTCAATATTTTTAGTGTGCAATCAATGCAATACCAGAGAAATAGGAATAAGGTAAAATCATTAGCCAGGTATTCAGATTTTATGCATCTACCTTGGAAATGGCATTGTAAAATGGGTCACTCATATGAAATCTAGTGAATAACTCTCCTCTCTGAGGAGACAACATGACAGGAGAGAATTTGGAAGGGGGATCCCTAGGGACATAGATTACCAGTAACCAACCAGGCTCTAAGAGACTGTTGATTAGAATACACTGCAGCCTGGATTACTACATGATAGTTAATAAAAGCTATGTGTATTACACATGGAAGGCAGAATGGCAAAAGAGATAGTCCAGCCTTGAAGCCTATAAGAATTAGAAATTTAAATCCCATTTTTGACACATGCTGGCTGTGTGATCCTGGACAATTTACTTCATCTTCCAGTGTGCTAGTCAACTCTCCAATAACTGATGGGGTCAACCTGTATTGGTATCAAGAATTTCCTCACCTGGGAGGTCCCTGTCTCTTTTCCTATGAGATGTTATAGAGTGATAATCAGAAAAATAATCATGTAAATACTTATATCTGTTTTTACCTAGGACATGCCACAAGGTTTTATTTTCTCCCCATTGTTTATAAGAACATATTATCATGCAATATAGACCTCATCATTGAAAATTAATTGAACCAAGACCATTTAATAAAGCCAGTAACTAATACATGGACAATAAAATTAATTCATGATTTTTGTCTCTATTGAACTTTGCAATATTTTCCTTGTATTCTGAGTAGATATCCATGAAAGGCTTTGCCTTTGGTATAGTTCCAAAGACTTCATAAAGCAAGGTGCAAAATCACTATTAATTATTAATTCTGGATTTCTTTTCAAAAAATGACAATAAGTATAAATATTTACAACCTATTATTTCAACCTTATTTCAATTTTTTTCTATATATTTCTGAAAACTAATAATTTATAAATTTAATATATTTTAAAATTATATATAAAACTTTATAAGTAATAGTAATTTAATGTATTATTATTTATTTGATTTAATAATTAAATAAAAACCACTAAAATATATGCTAGTTGAAAAGATTTTTAAAAGTCTTTCTATATATTTTGGCTATGGTGATTATACTTGCGGTGATTGTTCTATATCAGAAAGGGTCAAATACTCTTATTGAAAGTGGCCTGCAAAATTCTTTAGTCTTGAACCAAATTAAAAGGTAATTAAAATGTTTGACAAAGTAGATAAAAATACAGTGCAATACACATAACATTAATTTGAAATTTTCTAAATTAAAAATATGCACCCATGGGACTTTGCCCACAAGGCTTACACCAGTGGCCTACATGCATCCCTGAGCCTGATGGGATGGGATGGGAGGGAGGTCCCATTATAGCTATTCAATTATATGGATCCACAAACAGCAGGGAATCTGAAAACATCATTTTCTTTTTGGTAGCAATTTCACGAATTGGAAGATTTGTATCAAAACTTTTATTTTTACTCAACAAATCTTTAAGTTAGACAAATTTTTCTATAAGTTTGATATAGAATGACTATTTTCTCATGTAGATAGAGTAACAATTTTTTAAAATAAACATATTAAAGGATTTAAACTGAAAATTAGAAATAAATTCTGACAGGTTAATGCATTTACATAGATATTTAAAGTTAAAATATCAGAATCCCATTTTTTAAAGCTAAAACATACCTCAGAGATAGTATAAGCCCCTCATTTTACCTGTGAGAAAACCATGGCTTAGAGGGGTTTAAATTAATTGTTCAAGGTATCACAAATAATGAGTATAACAAATATTTCCTTAGTATTCACTTAAATAAAATCAATAACTAAAGGTGATAGTTGACTGCTACCTATAGAATTCTTCTCTAGAGATGAGAGTCAATTACTACTTAGTAGCAAACTAATTTGTGTTTTATTTATTTACTCTACTCATTAAATGTTCATGGTAGCCATTTGTATTCCAATACCTGCTGGACTAGGCATGATGGGAGTTCCTGGTGGCCCTCCACCTCCTGGAGGACCCTAAAACAATTATAAAAAATATTTAGTGAAAGAAAAGTATCTCATTAAAAGTAATAACAATACACAATAAATATTATGTTTGTCTTTGTAAAGTACATAATTGAAAACAGAGGAAAATATTTTTCCCATTTATTTTCCTGTGAAATATCATTATCTTATTTTACCATTATGGATAACATAATTTAGTTTTAGTATGTGTGAAAATTCTAAACATTCTAAAAGCACTGAATCTTTAAACCAAAGTACAGTATTCTATTTTTAATGATATAACCACATCACATAATGAAGTAAAAAGGGAAACAATTTAATAGGACCTTTTAAATTGATGTGATGAAAATTACTTATGTTTGTCATTTTAAATATTTTTCTTTCCCAGTGATTCATTAGTTTTCCAGAAATAAAAAAAATATTAAGAGCTTTATTGTAAGTAAAATTTGAGTCTGTTTAAAAACTCTAATACTTTCTTATTTTGACCAACTATTATCAACTTTAATGTGTGTGGTTCTTTGTAGATGTTCCTACTTCAGTAATTAAAAATCAGTTACATTTCTAAGGTGGTGTTTTAATAAAGTGGAAATCTGAAAAGTCTAGCATTAACTTATTTACTGTACATAGCTAACATGAGTTATTCAAACAGACTCTGATTGTTGACTTATCCAGTGTGGTTATCTACAGAGATCAAGCTAACCATAAAATAGCTAAATTCCTATTTCCTTCTTAGCTTTGGTAGACACAGTATATCAAGTGCCTTAATGAATGAGTCAATACCCTATTTAATAGCTGGGGAGCACTTACACTTTCCTTCAAAGTTCTATAAACTTTACTTACAATTAATCACAATTACTGTGATTAAGAAGAATGTATTTTCCAAACATCTTTTATTTTTCACTGTATTCATATTTTATGTAATCTAGAAAAACCTGGGTTTTGTCTTAATTAGGGATAATGAATACTGTCATTGTTTGAAAGTCCAAAATGAATTTAATTTTTTCTTTTAAAAAATTTCAATAGTATTTTATTTTTCTAATTACATGTAAAATAGTTTTCAATGTTCATTTATGCAAGATTTTGAGTTACAATTTTTTCTCCTCCCTTACTTTCCCCATCCCCAAGACTACAAGCAATCTGATTTAGTTTATACATGTGCAATCATTTCAAACATATTTTCATATTAATTATGTTGTAGAAGAAAAACTAGAACAAAAGAGAAAACCACAAGAAAAAAAGCAAACAAATAACAACAACAAAGGTGAAAATAAAATGCTTCAAATCACATTCAGTCTCCATACTTTTTCTCTCTGGATAGGATTGGCATTTTCTATCCCGAGTCTATCAAATTGTCTTGGTACACTGTATTGCTGAGAAGAACTAAATCTATCATAGTTGATCATCACATAATCTTTCTATTAATATATACAATGTTCTCCTGGTTCTGCAGTGAATTTACTTTTACATGTTAAGATATTAAGTAGGCAACTTAAAGTAAAAAATACCTAGGTAATTTCCTTCTCCTTTTAAGTGATTAATTTAAACTTACAACCTATTACCATTGGATATAAAAAGCTCTGGGATAGCAAGTAAACATTCCTTTTTTTTGCCTGTGCTAACTGAAAATAAACAAAATGCTGCATCAACAATGACCAAAGACACAAATTTCTTTAAACCATCTATACAAAGATTTCCAGTTTCATCTTTTTATCCTTTGTTTCTTGGCTTAATATATTTGTCAATGGTTTGCTCTCTATTTTTTGGGGGGGGGGAAATTGACTATCTACTTAGACTTTAAAAGCAGGTTCAAGTGAAACACCAGTTATTGAGAAAGTTTCTCTTCTTCATTGGACAGGGTGTATGTTTTATACTGGATACAGAGCATATGCTGAAGTGAAACAGAGCACTCAGGGCAATTCTGGCCAGATTGATAACTGTTCCACTAATGAACGTCAACATATGTATTGTAGATGGCAGACAAAACAACTACACATAAATCAGATGTTCACTTCTCAACCAATACACAAGGGCTCTGAACATCTGGACAACTATTTCTTTGCCTAAGTAAAATGTAACATCAATTCTAATGAGCAAACAAACCCAAATGTACTTACTACATAATTCCCAGGAGATGCTGAGGAATAGGGTATCTAGAATGCGAAAAGGACAAAACAATTTATTTTCTTTTGATTCATGTCAAAGAACCAAGGCTGAAACAAAGTAAATTGGTATTCTTATTTTTAGTTATTTTAAAGTAAATTGAAAAAGCAAAAGAAAAAAAAGAGGAAAGGTATCTCCAATAAGAAATACAGTTCAAGTAAACTTTTTAAAGGCAATCTAGTTTACATTTCTCCTCCCTTAGAACCCAATTCGTTTTATATCCCTAGTGTTTGTCTAAGAAAATGTGTACTGATAGCCCAGTTTTAAGGGATGCAGATCATGAGTTCTATTTTTTATTCTATTAGATTTCACTATCAAGCTATTGAAGTCGAGCAGCTAAGTGATGAAGTAGACAGAGAACTGGGCCTGGAATCAGGAAAATAAGTCTTCTTGATGTCAGACACTTCCTAACTGTGACCTTATTCAAGTCATTTAACCTTGTTTGCCTCAGTTTTTTCATCTGTAAAATGTGCTGGAGAATCAAAAGGCAAACCATTCCAGTACCTCTGCCAAGAAAACCCCAAATAAGATCATGAAGAATTGGCCACAAATGAACATTAACGGCTGAACTCTTTTGAGTAATTTATTTAAAAAAATAACCTAAACTTTTACCAATACAAAAAACTCCCAATGAAGAAACTCCTTCCATCAAGACAAATCTACCTCCAATTACAGTTTGTAGAGTTGCATGGGAAAGAGAAAACTTAAGTAACTTGCTGAGAGTCACACAACCAATCTGTGAGGGAAGCAGAATTTCCTTATTCCAGAGAGATGCACTATGTCAAGCTTAACAGAAGGAAAGTTAAGGATGAAGTTCATCTGACTTCTCTTTGTTTTCTGATATTACAACCCCATTCAATATCTGTGATATGTTTATTATATTAAAAATCTTCCTAACCAATTATTTTATAAAATCAACCAGTTTTAAAAAGCACCCCCCTCATTTTGAGGGATATTCTAAACTCATAATGAGTTTTTGTGTTTCTGATACTGTCTCCTTCTCATCCCCACTCTAGGACAATGGCAGTCTTATATTTTCATACTCAATTTCTTGTAGTCATTTCAATTTTCTATACATTACTGATATGATGATTAAGATGCCTAGCATGTTCATTAAAAATAGAGAATTCAGACATATCAAGAGGAAAATAGATCTGATCATTTCCTTCCATTTGGCCTATTAATTATGTAGTGGCCAAACTGTGTTGTCAAGTTTGGTACATCATACAGAATAGTAAACTCTTTGTAATTATAGAATTATGGATTTGTAAACATTCTGAACAGAATGATTTTCCTCCAGACTTTTAAACTTATTTGGAATTCAATTCAATTCATTAAAAAAAAAACATTAAATACCTAACTTGCCTGGTATATTACATCAGACACTGGAGGTGGGGGTATGGTATTCATTCATTTACCCAACAAATATTTATCCATATTTGTTTATTAGGTGTTGTGTGTTGGGAGGGAAGGAAACAGTAGGGAATATAAACCTGAATAAAAAATAACCTTTGGTTCTTATAGTTTGAAGTATAGCATGTAATTCAACATTTAAATCTTGGAATTCACTGTAGAATCTGTTGTTTTCTTAGACTGTCAGAAAAAAAAAATTCTGCTTGGGGCTAGCTCCTGGTGAAGTGAAAATATTGCTCAACTTTGGATCAGAAGAAACCAAACTATTTTTTCCTGCCATTTACCAGCAGTAAGATTATGGGCAAAACCCTTATCTTCTCAGAGCTTGCTTCCTCATCTGTAAAATGGGGTATTAGAATTACATATCTGTATCACTTCCCAGAGCTGCTGTGAGGAATAAATGAAATGTATGGAAAGTGCTCTGTAAACATTAAGGCTACATAACTATTAGTTATTACTATTATTAATGTTCCACAGACAGTATTACAGATATAAGTAAAGTAAAAAGTAGCAAGGAAAAGAGGGATAGCATTTATATGTAAATTAAGTTGAATGATTTAATTCAAATCTATAAACATTTATTAAGTTTTTACTATTTAAAAATCATCAGAATTACAAAATGCAAAATTAAACCATCCCTACTTTCAAGGCCATTATATTTTACTGGGATTGTAGAGGAAGCAGGTTATAACACACACATACAAAGTAATTTCAATAAGGAAAAAAGGGTTGGGGGGATGTTTTTAAGTTTAGAATGTTTTTGTGTTGGTTCTTAAGAAATGATTGTTAAATTTTCATTGTGAATATTTACAGCTCAGAAATCTGCAAATGCTCCAAATTAGAACTTGATTCATTGTTCTATTGGTTGTATAAACTTAAGGAAATGATGGAGAGAATGTAGAATAAACTTAAAAGTGAATCCTATGAATTTTTCCCCTGCCCTTGAGAGCTGGCTGTCAAATACTTTCTAGCACATCTCTTGTGTATCATTTATATATGAGTGAAGCCACCAATTTCATGGTCAGGTACAACTATTTTCATAATGCTTCAGAAATAAGACAAAAGAAAAAATAACTTTCATACATTCAAAATTTCTTGTCTGAAATGTTTTCATTTAATGAGATATTCAGTTTCCTTTAATGAATTACCAACAATGAGAAATTAGTATGTGAATATATACACATGCATATATATATATGCATATATGTACATGTGCACAGACATATGAATTATAGTTCCTTTTTCCCTAACAATAAGCTAGCTAGTTATTCATCTATTCTATTTTTCATATTAGATGAACAGAAAAATGAAATACTAGATTAGTTTTGTGTTTGCTCTGGTACCACATAAAGTATGATTTTAAACTTAAGAGAAAAAAATTTTCCATATGCTCAGAAGGACTAAATATGGTGAGTCTACTATCATATTAGACATGACAGTGAAAAAAGAAGACTGGCCAAATTCCTACAATTGTGGACCACTAAACAGGAAGAGGAGTAACATTATATCTGTTAAAGATATCTTAGGATGCTAATTTAAAAGGAAAAATAATTGGTTTACAAATTTTAAATTGAAATATTTAGTGACTATTATAGTAGTGGAAGTTCATATATTTTTCTTAGGCACATTGACTAAAGCACTATTTTAAAGTAATGGATAAAGTATTAATATTAATATACTTTTATAAGGATTTATCTGGAAAGAAGAGATATTGGTTCTCTAAGTAGAAAAATACTGCTCACAATAAATTTCATAATTCAAGTATATACATTTCCTTTAGAAGTGATTGCTTATTTCTGATATGTATAGGAGCACATATATGTATGACACCAGTCTCTTCCAATTTACATTTTGGTCAATGTAAATGATTCAAAGGAATGCTATGTGGTACAGTAGATAGAAATCCAGGCCTAGTTTCTGGAAGACTCCTCTTTCTGAGTTCAGACACTTACTAGTTGTGTGACCCTGGTCAATCATTTAACCTTGTTTATCTCAGTTTCCTCATCCTTAAGATGAACTAGAGAAGGAAATGGCAAACTACTTTAGTATCTTTGCCAAGAAAAACTCCAAATGAGCTCATGAAGAAATAGACAGCACTGAAAACAACTAAAAAACAACAAAACAATGCAAGAGTCTTTACAAAGCACAATGTTTTGCTAAACTACTGAATATACTATTCTAAATATGGGGTCCATTACTATTATAGAGAATTAATTTCACAAGTTATAACAATATCTAGTCTCACAAATATACTCACTGAATTGGCATTTGTTGGGTTTGGCCAAGGTCTACCACCACCTGGACCCCTATAAGATAAGATGATAAACAAAGATTTAACTCAAACTAATTTTAGCTTCTGACCAACTGAGATATAAAAATAGTAAATAAAAAATACTACTAGTTTCACCATAACTGTACTATAATACCTTTTCCAATAGAAATAAAATTCTCCTACATCTCTTTTTGAAATAAAATAGATTATTTCATTACATATTCTATAATTTAGCATTCTTAATATTTTAAAACAAAACATACAAAACCCAAAATATAATACTTAGAAACAGTTAAGCCAAATAATACAGATAAATGATTAAAACACAGCTACATACTTGTATTATGTACCATTTGTTAAAAGAAAGGAAGGCTGCAAGCTTTAATTTTTATAGGGTAGTAGCAATATCGCTGTATTTAACCTGAGATTTGTTGCTGTTTAATGTCACCTTTATTTACATGGTTGTGGTAGGCTTAAATACTATTCTGCTGTTCCTGCATTCTCCATATGTCTTCCTACATTTCTTGAATTGTTGATATTTATTATACTATGCAGTAAAATAATAATATTCCATTTGTATACCACAATTTATTAACTTTTCTCCAGTTAACTGTTCACACAGATCATTTCCAGCCTTTTGCTATTACCAACGGTACTACTTTGAATAATTTTGAACAGATAAGTCTTTTTCTCTGGTGCATAACCATCTTAGAATATGAAACAAAAAGTGGAATTACACATTCAAAAGATAAGAATTTTTTAAAGCTAAGTTTTCTTGCATATTTAGCAACTGGGATAGCCCTCTACCCCTCAAGTAACCATACTGTATTTCTGGTGCTAAAGCCAGCACACTCTCAGTTTAGATTCAATGTTGGGATGAAATGAGGCATTTGAGAGGTATCAAATGAAGCAGATGCACTTTGTTCAAAAATAATCAGGGTATATACAAGCTTCACTATACAAGGTCTCCTTCACTTCTGAGTAAAAATTGTTTAGTCAATGTGTCATTAAGGGTAGGTGACTTGTGTAGTTTTCAGGTGACCAAGACTTGGAGGCCCCAATTAACTGAATTTGGAACCTTCTTTGTTTCTGGGCCAGGAAGATGTATCAGTGAAGCCAGGCCAATGAGGTAGCATGGGAGGCAAGAAGCCATGGAAGTCAAAGATATCAAGTCAAGAAAACTGATCTTTTTCCAGACTTCAGGTTGAAAATACTCCATGGATATCAACTGCCAGAACCATTGTCCAATGACTTCTGGTATATTCTGAGAAAGCCACTGGAAATAGTTTAAAGAAAAAGAATCCAGATTTGTGACTTCATTGGTATAAGACATTCTAGATGAGAAAAACCTACTGATGCAGGTCTGTACTTTGGCTAGCTGGAATCTGAGATTGGTTCTTGGGGACTCCAAAAAGTTAAGTCATTTTCCTAAGATCATACAGCCTTTAGCTGTCAAGGGCTAGACTCGAACCCCAAGTCCTGACTCTGAAGCAGTACCGATGACTGCCTTTCCCAGATCAACATAAAAGACTATCTCAAACAGCAAAGCAAATAAAAATGATCCAGAAAGATCCTCCCACATAACTGTGGGCTAATATGCTCACACAGATTACTGCCATGAAGTAAGGCATGCGTGCAGAGAATCTGTGTGTGAACATGCACTGGGCACATAGGTAGGGAACTTGTGCAGCCACAGAACATGTACGAAGAGGTTCCAACCCTAAAATACTGTAGCCAGGGTACATGCTGGGAGGGCACAGCCTATGTGGCCAGAGCAACCAGCGCTTTTGATGTCGCAGAGCTGCTTGGGGCTCTGGTCACATTAACATCACTGCCTGACTTTTTGTTGATTTCTGCTGGGTGTCCTGTTTCTGCGCCCTGTGGATTCTCATTGCATCTCTGCAGGACTTCCATTCTTTTTGCTTGGTTTTGTATCTCTCTGCTCAGTGACTAGTTGTCTCTGTTGGCCATCTGTTAAGGTATCATTGTTAACAAGTTGCTTTCTGCTATCATCTGTTAGCCATTAACCCTTCAGGATTATCTTCTAGGTCCTCTGTTCCTAGCATGCCTATAAAGCCTCTCTCTAATAAGAGCAGCCCGAAGTATTTTAATGCATAACACTAAAACTGTGTTATTGAAACTATAAACATAACTAAGGAAAAAAAAAGAGGAAAAAGCCATAAGAAAGTCTCCTGGTCAAGATTAATTCTTTTAACTGTCCTTTATCTAGAGCTAATTACAATCATCTCTTAGTCTGATGGGTTTAGAAAAGTCTTTGTTCCCATTTTAACTCTGGACTTTTAGCATATGGCCTCAAAGCCTATTTAGGCAACTTTGATCTAATTCTTTATCTGCCTCAAATTTACAAGAACTCTTTGATTGACATATAAATTACATTCTAGGCTCTCCTTTTATTTCTCATCTTTAATAATAATTCCTATGTGATTCAAATTTATATTTTTTGATATACCTTTGGTTTCCTCTTGGATGTTTTAAAAAATCTTTAATTGTTGAAATTCTGGAATCTAGTGCCTGAATTTCTGGGTGAATTCAATTAGAGGATTGTCTCTGTTAAGATCCTGTCGGTTTCATCAAGTTTCTGCTTGTCAATGTTGCTGAGAAATTGTTTCAGTAGGATATTCTATTTAGAATGATTCAGAAACTTTGTGTGTTTTTTTAAATGCTTCTTGCTGATCAATAATTCTTAAATGATATCACTCAGTGTTGTTCCAACCATGTTATATTCATACTGAAGAATATATAAATTCTAATAGTTAAGGTCTTTGAAAATTTTGTTCAGTCATTTGTTCTATTGCTTTTTATATTGGGACTATTTATTTACCAAAGATGATACCATTTAATCAACTTTCCAATGAATGCTCCAAAATGCTTAATATTTGTGTAGTAGACTTGACTTTTTCCTTCACTGATTTTGGTACTACATTTATAGATGTGTCAGAGAGCTTTATATTTCTATTACTTAGCTTTTTATCATCCAGAAAATTTTTGTATGAGATCCAATTTCCCTTCTGGTAGTCCTGTTATTATTGCTGTTCCTTTTTTCTTTTCTTCCAATGTTGCCTTCTTTCTTATTCTTCTGTCTTACAATGTTTTAAGTCAATGCATTAAATCATTTTTTTGGTGAAATCATTCTTTTTCTTTTTCCTCTTTCATTAAAATGTTATTTTCTGTGAGCATTCTCCACCCTTGTTTTTTTTTTTTTTTTTTAACTTTATTTGGTACATTTACTGTTATTTTAAGAAAATAAAACTGTGCTTAGTTATGATCATTTAAAACTCCATCATCTTGCTAGCCATCTCTCCAATATAGAATTATTTCTGGAAAAAAATTAGCTGATCATTAGTAATAAATCATAATATAAAATCCTTGGTTGTAATTATTCACAAAGTGACTCTGGCACTAAAAATATAATAGTTATTTATATATATATATATATATATATATATATATATATATATATATATATATATATATATATATAGAGAGAGAGAGAGAGAGAGAGAGAGAGAGAGAGAGAGAGAGAGAAAGCTAGATATAGTTATGTTCCCGTGTTTTCTATACACATACACACAAAATAAGTATAATTTGAGTACATATTTGAGAGTCAGGTGATATGGGACTATAAAGAACAGAGAGTTCGGCTCTGGAGTCAAGAAGGTCTAGGCCCAAGTCCTGCCTTTATTTTTTTAATTAATTTTTATAATTATAAGTTTTTTGACAGTAGATATGCATGAGTAATTTTTATAACATTATCCCTTGTATTCATTTTTCCAAATTTTCCCCTCCCTCCCTCCCTCTACTTCCTCCCCTCAAGTCCTGCCTTTAAAACATATTGGCAGCATGATCCTGCCCAAGTCATTTACATTTTTCAGGAAAATCTCTAAGATTATAATTTATGTAATCTATATAAGCTATAAGGATTCCTATTATAATTTCCACAGATGAATCTTGAGTTGTAGATGAAGGTCATACCTCCCTCTCAGGAACTTAAGGGGTACCCCTGAGCAGTTGTAGGATAACTTTTAATATTTTTGATACAAACCTTCTACTGATATACTTTTGCCATTCAAGAATAATTTAGTCAGCCAGGCTTAAGTAGTTTCTAGAAAGGGCCATTTACTACCATAGAACCGTAAAACAAATTAGTTTAAAATATGCTCTCCTAAAGTTTGTGATATACTCTCCTCCTACATAGTCTAGAGAAAAGTGGTTTTAAGCTTAAAGTGCACATTGGCAAAAGGGATGGTTCAGAGCTCTTAGTAGCAGAAAGTCCTTTACTTGAATTCATGAGGTACTCATGATATTCCCCATATGCATGGTCTCTTTGCTGGACTCATAGTGGAGTCCTAAAACCAATAGAAATTTTATTAGAAGTTTTGGGGACACTGATGGTACACCAAAAGGAAGATAGGAACTCCAAAAAATCTCCTAGGTTCTTCAAAGATCCTAAAATCTTCCTCCAACAAAAGAGAAGAAGAAATGTGCCCAAGATCAAATGGGAATCTTCTCCTAATCTCCCTGCTCTCCAGAGGATATCCTACTTAAAAAGTCATGCTTGCTCCAGTTTTTCAGATGATTGTTTCAATAACTAATAGATGACCCTTACAACATAACCAAGTTTTCCCTAGTCTATCTGAGTCCTTCTTCATTCCAGTTTCAAATTATTTTTTAAAAAACTTCTAAATAAAGCCTACTGTTGAAATTGACTGATTAGAAATCTTATCATTTTACTTTAAGTAGAATACTATAGCTTGATTGAGCAAATATAAATGAACTTCACATTTACACTTATAAATGAGCTACTGACTTTTATCTGTAGAAGCTGCTTCTAGACTTGAAAGTACCTATACTAAGAAATTGCAGGTCAAGACCAAAAAAAAAAAGTACATTTATAGATACATACATTCATGGATTAAGACACACACACAAAAAAACCATGACTAGTTTTAGTTATTTTAATAGGAGCTTGACTGGCAAATATGTATGAGATGCTATGTTTGTTGAGTTTTTGTCAAAAAAACAAAAACAAACAAACAAACAAACAAAAAAAAAACCCCAAACCCTATCCCTAATGTCAAGTTTTTAAAAGAAATGTTTTCAGAAATAGGATTTCAGGATTTACTAACATCATAGAAATAACATGACATATAGTGTAAGCTAAAAGCATGTTGTGATCCTATATTAATGAATCATTTAGGTGGTAAAATAAGCTATCCTATATGAACTATTGCTCTTCAGCTTTGTTTTGCATAAATAAATAAAAATGGAGTAGAGGACCAAATGAGGGACAAAGTTCATGGGCAAACAGCCACAATTAGACACATACATTTAGAGAAGCACTGTTGCATTTGGGGAAGCCTAGACCCCCTGTTGGAAATTCTGCCCATCTCCTACTGGATACTTACCACATCTGTCAAAGAAAAGACAAAGGATTAGAGTGAGGATTTGCTAGCATTAGCTACTACCCTGGTGTTTCTTAAATAGAATTAGACACTTTACATGATCAGACTAATGCCTGAGACTTTCTTTTCATCTGAAGATGACTGAAGCTTCTTTTCACTTAAAATATCATCTGTCATTGGCTGGCTGAACTGTCAGTCAGCATCATAGTAATCACTAAAGGTATAAAAACAAGTTAAATTGGTGGCAGCCCTGATGCTCACTGATAGTCTTGTCATCTAGACATGGTAATGTGACCCATAAATATTTCTAGGCTCTAATTTATAAAAAAAAATATTCTGCCTAAAATCTTAATTGCAACACAGTGCTGGATCTATTATTTTAAAAATCATGATAAAAAGCAATACAATATACTACATGGCTACCCTTATAATTTCGTATCTTTTGTGTAAAGCTTAAACAAGAATTATTAAAGTAGCATAAAAATAATAGTTATTTTGTGACTTTCAAATGTTCTATAAACACTCATTTATTCTTATATCCTCCAATGGGTTTTCCATTAAATTGCATTTTAATATTTTAAGAGAAGTATTAATAATAATTTATATTTATATAGTAAATTTTCTTCCAAGTACTCAGAACATTTGGAGTCCACTTTAACTTTCACAATATTTTTGGTTGGAATGGGAGGAGGTGAGTAGGAAGGAAAGAAATGGTGTTGAATGGCAATTAGTATTAGACAGGATTCTAAAATTCTGATTGATATTTGAAAAGTGGGGAAGAAGAAAGTGGCCAATCACATTACAAAGAATGAACACTATAACACATGATAAGAGGCATGTCATAGAAAGGAATCTTATTTTATATACATATTACATATATAGGCATGAAATTTCAGCTATGTAATTTTATAATAAAAATTGAAATTTAAAGAGGTCATTTAGCTTATAAAATGTGGCTAGCCTCAATGAGTTAAAGTGTATCATTAATATCAAAGCAACTGTCTTTAACAGAGAAATAAGAACTTAGACTTACACAATCTTCATTCTTTTTTAGACAAAATATTTAACATTTCTTATCTTAACTAAAATTAATTTTATTCTTAAAAAAAACGTGAGCCTTAAATGTGTAGGACTTACAAAATAGAAAAAAAGAATTTTATAATGTATTCAATTATTTTATTTTCAAATAAACATAGTAATTTTTATTTGAAAATTTAAAAAATATTGCACAGATTCTTATATTTTCTTCTTTAAATATAATGTCTAAGGAAATGAAAATGAACTAGGACACAATACTGCAGGCAGTAAAATACGTAATCACCAAAATGTGGAGAAAATTAAAGTTGGAAATTCTCTTAGATCTAAGCATTATCATATAAATTTCTAAGTGTGGTATAATGGAGAAATTATAAGAGTTTGGATTCATAGCCAGGATATTGATACATAAATGTAAATTATTTTTAATGATCAGCAATAACCAAAGTATATGTCTAATGATTAAATATGCTTTACAATAAATTTTTACATGTATTTTTAGACTCCGTAGTAGAAAATGACTTAGATATGGGTTATTAATTATGCAAGCTCAGGAGAACAAAGCTAGTCATTACAGTTTCAGAGATTCAAGGAACATTTTAAAAAAATAAGTGATCAATGGAATATACCTTTTGATACTTTAAACCTGGTTTGCCTAATACACAGAATAATTGTAATATAAAGATGGTTAGAAGAAATTAGGCATGTGTTAATGACCTTAAAAAAATACCAAAGTTAAAACTAAAAATCTTACCCTCCCTCTAAAAAATTTATAAATTTTATATTTATAAACATATTTATATTTAAATGTGAAAAGTACAATTTGTTTACCATCTTCCATCTTTTAACATCTTTAAATAATTACTTACCTTTAGTTCTGGTATTATTAAAGTAATAATTTTAGAAAAAGAGTGTATATTTGGAAAACTCTTGCCAGAGGTAGCTAACATACTGGCTATAAAACCTGAAGTAAATCACTGAATTTTCCAGTGCCCCTGACAACTCTTTGAGAATGTAAGGAACCAAACTGGAAGTTCCTCCCACCAATAAAATTACATATAACTCATGCCCTTGACAATTTTTTTGACTCAACTTGTGACCAAAATTATTGATCACTAGAATGTTTTTCAGTACCAGTAAAATTTTAATAAATAGGTGGAGTGGATCCAAAAAATGCTTAAGTAGAGTACCTTTTCACAATGTTCAGTATTATGTAAAGCATCTCTATTACTTATTATATAAAGCATCTCTATTACTTTGGATCATCCATATTTAGGTCACATATCTGTAATTCATTAATGGATCCTTCAGATACCAATGTTGTTTGCATATATTTTTTGTGACTATTATTTTTTTCATATTTAGTACTACAAGGAATTTGCAATTATCAACATGGGTGCTCACTGCAATAGCATAGATTATACCCCATTCATATTTGCCCATTTTTAATACTTCTGTCCTTGTACTTTCTTATATCTACCACAGGAGATTCAGCCAATATGCTGAAGATCTTCTCATTTTCTTAGCATTTCATTAATTGATAAGAAATTGGCAAGAAATAGGCAAGAAATGTCAAGCAAAAAGTTTGGATCAAAGACACTAAAAATGGTGTACCCATTATTTGTACAACTTATAAAAGGAAAAAGAAAAAAAAGGAAGAAAAATATACAGAGCATCATTTGAAAAAAATGACCTTAATTTAATAAATAATATTTTATAATATTCAACTAAATAACAAATATATGCCCCATCTTGATTTGAGCTATAACTCAACATTTCTTTTTAAAATAAATGTCATTTTAGTAAAGAGAATAAATAGTATCAGATTTGCTTACATGTTCATTCCAGGCATTCCTGGGCCACCTAAAGCATTCAGAGGGGGCCTCATTGCACCTCCATAGTTCTGCAATGATAACCAAGGGTCAGACTACCACAAAACAAAAAAACAAAACCAAAGAGGAGGGGGGAAAGAAAGGAGAGCAGGTTAATGACTTCCCTACACAACTGCTGACTGGATAAGGCCTGTGCAATTCAGTGAAGAATCCCTTCTTGTACTTTTTAATTTTTAGCTTATGAAAAATGTATGAAAATGTGGGCTCATTGAAGCATATTAAATGGATCTGAGAAATGTTTATAATAACATTCAGCATGCATTTATTAATCACCTACTGTGTGCATAACACTTTTAAGTGGGGGAATTTCTTATTGAAATTTCTCATCTTGGCACAACAACACAGTCAAAGATAAATGCTAATGAGTTTATTGTAAGAAAGTTGATTTGACATATTCAACAAATAGCATCAAAATTGCAGGGTTAAATTATAAACTACATAGTAACCTAAAGAAACTAAAACTAAATAATCATGCACCCTCAAATAAACCCCAATTTGTATATTTACATAATATGCACATGTAACAAGCATAATTTTGAAGCTAATTTAGAATTAAAAGGTTTTTAAAGATGGAAAGAATATTAGAATTCACCTAATTCAAAGTCTGTGAGTACAACAATTTCTTCTACAATATCCTGAACAAAGGTGTTTATTGAGTTACCGTAAAACTTTCAATAATAGAAAGTTCATTTATTCAATTTTTATAATGTTCTTTCCAGTGCATCAGTAGTTGACTACTTTGCCACTGATAGCAATATAAAAGAATAAATTTCTTTCTGGTTCTTAACCTGATCTTTTTCCAACTGGTATTCTTTTTTTTCCTTCATAAGAGTATAAGAGTTGAGTTTAATTTCATTGTTAGATGAATGATACCACTGATCATAAGAACACAAGGTTAGCAAGACCAGATTAATATGGATAAAAAGGGAAATAATTCTAAATTTGAAATTGATTTCTCATGTAAATTCATAAGAAGATATATGACAATAAAAAACAAGGGTGTTGCTTAGCCACAAGCAAAAATAATCTTAAAAGAATGAATTCCTGACTATCTTATGATTTGTTAGCCATTGCTCACAAATAAAACTTACTTGAAATGGGTATTTTCTAAACTATTTATTTACTTATCTGCAACATAAACTATATAAACACAGTTGTATAACTTAAGGCTTATACATACACACACATACACATTTACCCATAATATAAAGTTCTTGAGAGAAGAGTTTGTTTAATTTTATTTTTTTGTATACCTAGCACTGAGTACAATGTCTAACAGATAATAGGCTCTTAATAAATACTTGTCTACTAATTGATGATAATTACTATGAAAACTGGTCTGGTACAGATAGAGTTTGGAACTTGCATTTATAGGATGTAATATTTTGCTTCATGGAAGTATTCTGAAAAGTTTAGTTTAAAAACATACAAGTTTGGCTATATGAAACCCATATGATTCTATAAAGTCACTATTTTATATATGCTCATAATTTTTGACACTTTGAACCCTTTGCTTCAAACTCTTAAGACTACTTGAACACAATTTAATAAACTTAATTTATCAATTTACGAATTAGAAACTTGGGAACAAAAGAATTAAAATATCTAACCAAAGATGGTTAAAGTTATCTAAGAATATTTTGGGCCTAGAATGAGTAGTTTCATTTAAATTTGGGTACCTCAGGGGAAAACTTATTTTGGATGGGATTACCAATTTTAGTGGTTATTTAGAACTTTAATGGAAGTAATTTATTTCCTCATAGATTCAACCAGTAAACATTTACTAAAATCCCATTATGTTACTGGGGATAAAAATACAAAGAATGAAATGACATCAATTCACAAAGTAGTAAAAAAACTTAAATAGTTTATCTTTTGTATAATTTTATATGACCAGAAAAGTCATTTGAATGAGCCATGAGAATAAAATTAATCTGAAAACCTGTCAGGTACTTGAAAAGTAACAAACCAGTCCAATGCTGCTTTTACATATCCAAATTGCTTTCAAAAACATTCCAAAAGAATAAAACTTTTGTTGCTTTCATGAAGATTATAGGGAAAGAAATTCACTGACTACTGTTAACCATATGAGCACCTCCCTGCACAGGCTTATACAGTTCTCATCTTTGGTATTGTGATCTTTAGAAATTAATTTCCACTTCAGGCATATTTTTGCAAATATAAGAAAAAAATCTTTAAAAACTATCTAAAACAAATTTGACCTCCTGGTATAAAGTGCCTAAAATATCACTGGTGGTTAGAGAATTTTCAATTCTATTGTATAATATCTTGCTTCTGATTAAGTACAGCTGACAGGTATTGAATAGTATTAGATCTGAAAAAGAGAACATATTTCAAAGATGACTCCTCAATGGCCCTATGTGTGTTAGAATACTGTGAATATAATACTCATGATTTTAAAAAATGTTTTGCTACTTAACATTCTCAATATCTTGATTTTTATTTAGGATATCACAACCTTTTTACCAAGTATATCTAATAGAAAGGCATTATTACCTATCAATTTCCAAATTATATTTCTAAATACATTTCCTCTAAAGAGAAAAAGGCACTATGCAAATAAAGTGAAAAGCTGTTAAGACATGGTTTATAATAAAGATTTGGATTTACATATATAAAATCATATACCTGGAAACATGTTATATCAGGCCAGATATAATATGGTTAGCCAGTATGAAATAAGTATTATGTATGAGTCCTGTTTTAGAAATAAACACATTGCTATAATGATTCAAAGACTAGTATAATTCAAAGACTAGTATACGGGTGGATATGATTTAGAAAATTTATAATTTGTAAACATTTTCATCAAACTGGCCAAACTTTTAAAAATTAGCTGATGTTATTGTTCAGATACTTTTTGTATATTGCTACTGAAAATATTTTTGCATTTAAGCCCATGAAGTTATGTGCATTAGAGAGAAAAAAGTATTATGTGATATAACATTTTACATTGTTAGTCCTATTCTATAGTTCCTGAGTCATAAAAAGCCTCATGCCAGTGCTTTTAGTTTACCTATGTCAAATACCACATACAAACATTCATGCCAAATACCTGTGGCCCTAAGGGAACCATTCCTCTTGGAGGGGTCATTCTCTGCATTGGTCCACCCATGTTTGGATGTCCTGAAAAAAGACATGAAAATGTAAGATTTCACTATGCATGAATGCCAAACAAGGGCCAGCAGCTTTTATGACTTATGGTGACGGCATTTCAGGCACCTGATTTAAAATTATAGTTGTTTAACAACAGATTCTATTTCTGAAAACTATCTAGCATCCTTTCCCAAATTCCCTCTCACTACCTGGAATTCTGCTACTTTCTTAAAATAATGCCCATCTTTATGGGTACTCTAGATCAAAAAATTTTAAACTGTGGGTCATGACTGTAGCGGGCGTAGCCCCTTTAAGATTCCTTGTCTGATCTACCTTTAGGACAAGATATTCCTAGGGGAAAAGATCCATATCCGAGCCAGTTTGGGCTGTACCCAGCCCCCAGTTGGTATGGGTTTTCAGCTCTCTTTGATACAAGATCTGGTCAAAACTGGTTTGGGCTGTACCCAGCCCCCCCACCAGATCTGAGCTGGCTTGGATAAAACCCGCCAAAAATCTGGCCTTCAAGGAATTAACCTGAGCTCCGCCCATTACTTCTTCAAGCAGATAAAAAGAGCAAAGCTAGAATCATCTTTGGGTCAGAGATTTGAAAAATGCCAGCCAAGATGCTTGTATCAGAAATTCTCTGTCTCCGCCGCTTTTGGCGTACATCTTCCTCTATCTAATGCCTTTTACTAACCAGACCTTAACCTTGCTTCCAAACCTGGCAATAAACATCTTTTTACCCATCTAGGTTCTCGGCCTGTAAATTCATTTACAGGGGACTCTCGCCACCACTAGACCTGATTTAACTTTGTATCCCTGTACCGAATCCTAAGGGGGTTGCAGGGGAGCTCCATGTGACTCCCTGTACCCCGAATCCTGCCACTAGACCTCACTTAATCTTATTGAGGTATATACCTCATTATTAGGTATTTACCTCATCATTTTGAGGTTCCCTATTACCTCATCAATGACCCCATATGGAGTCATGCAAGTAAATGTGGGGGAGGAGGGAGTCACAAAATCATGATTATTAACAGTAAATGTTTGATTTGCTTATTATTTTATATACCTATATACCTAAGGTTGTGTAAAAATTTCTTGGGTGAAAAGGGATCATAGTGGAAAAAATTTAATAAGCCTTGCTCTAAAGGATACCCTAGTGGTAAGTTATCATACTTAGTCAAAAGCATCCCTTGGATTTAAGAGAGAGCCAAATTCAAATCAAATTCAAGAGAGAGCCTACTAGGGTTTGTGAGTAGGTTAAGTGAATTGTCTGCTCTGAAACTCATCTTCCCTCAGCTGCAAAATGAGAATAGCTAAAATGTCCCTCATTATTGAGTTATGAAGCTCAATAGCTCATTATGCAGAGATAATGTGTTTTGTAAAGTGCTTTGTAAAGCAGTATATAAATGCCAGTGAATAATGACAAATAACTCTCAAGTATTAAGGGTGTGTGTGTGTGTGTGTGTGTGTGTGTCTTCAGTAATGTAAATTATGCTGGTTCATTCTGTGGCCATTTCATTGTTTACCAACTTCTCTACCAAAAGTGGTCAAAAGTAGCAAGCAAGAACAAGTGAAATCAGTAAAATCTGAGGGTTAAAAGTTTGAAGCAATTAGCTAAAATGAGGCTTTTGAATTATCTTTAATTCAATACCCATGTTATTCCTGTCTTACAAAAAGAAATATTATTTCTTTGTAGCAGCCCTCTTTGTGGTGGCCAGAAACTGGAAACTATGAGGATGGCCATCAGTTGGAGATTGGCTGAATAATTTGTGGTATATGAATGTTTGGAATATTATTGTTCTGAAGAAATGACCAGCAGGATGATTTCAGAAAGGTCTGGAGAGACTTATATGAAATGATACTGAGTGAAATGAACAGAACCAGGAGATCATTATATTCTTCAACAACAGTGCTATATGATGATCAATTCTGATGGACAAGGCCATCTTCAAGAAAGAGATGAACCAAATCAGTTCCAATAGAGCAGTAATGAACTGAACCAGCTACACCCAGCGAAAGAACTCTAAGAGATGACTATGAACCACTGGACAGAATTCCCAATCCCTCTAATTTTGTCTGCCTTCATTTTGGATTTCCTTCACAGGCTAAATGTACACTGTTTCAAAGTCCGATTCTTTTTGTACAGCAAAACAGCTGTTTGGACATGTATACATATATTGTATTTAATTTATACTTTAACATATTGAACATGTATTGGTCAACCTGCCATCTGGGGGAGGGGGAGGAGGGGAAAAACTGGAACAAAAGATTTGGCAATTGTCAATGCTGTAAAACTACCCATGCATATATCTGGTAAATAAAAACTATAAAAATAAATAAATAAATATATATATATAATTTTATTTATTCTTATTTATATCTATATTGAGAATAGCAATACTTTCTTAGTATTAGTATAGACCCTTAGAATTTTCAAACTGACTTCACATATATTTTCTACTGAAGCTTCTCAACAATCTTGTGAAATAGGTGCAAATGATTACTGTTCCCATCTTACAAAGAAATTAAGGTTGAGAAGTTGTGACATAGTAACTGACTGAGCAAGTAACTCAGAACCCAAGTGTCTTCATGATTACTCAACTGAGATTTCCATTTTATTATTTTATTGTTGTTGTCCTCGAGTCTTTTCAGTCATAGCTGACTTTTGTGAACCCTTGAGGTTTTCTTTGCAAAATTGCTGGAGTGGTTTGCCATGACCTTCTCTAGCTCATTTTACAGATGAGGAAACTGAGATAAAGAGGTTTAAGTGACTTGCCCAGAGTCACACAGCTAATAAATGTCTGAAGCCAGATTCGAACTCAAGTTGATGAGTCTTCCTGACTATAGGCCCTGAGCTCTATCCACTATGCCACCTAGCTGCCTCCCTCTTCCATTTTATTATACTGATTCTATAAATTCATATAACATAGATAATATGTAAACATAATATACATAGCAACACATAATTAATATGCAAATAATAGAAATATAAGCTACAGAATATCAGAAATGGAAGGAATTTTCAAGCCCTAGTGCCCCAGGTAAGAAAAACAAGTCCTAGAGAAATGAAGTAGCCTCTCCAATGTTATAAAGTCAGTGAATTAAAATCTGGGTTATTTGACAAGTTTCTAGTATGCTGCAGTTGAGTACATTACGTGTATAAGTACAATGGTAACAGATGATGAAACTTACAGAAAGAAAATTTACTTGAGAATATAAAGTATTTCCACTGAGATTCTTAGCATCAATTTCATAGATATACATTTTAAAGAACTGACCTTGTTGTCGAGTTGGGTCCATTCCACTAGGCAGTAATGGCTGACTTCCTGGGACACCTCCAAGTGCCTAATGTATTTAAAGATAAATAAAGCATGATGGCAGAATTCAACAAATTACTTTATATTTAATACTTAAATTAATTTTAGTATTTTTTAAGGATCCTTCTCAATCATGTCAATTTATGAGAAAAATCCTCAAATGCACATAAGCCCATTCATTGTCTATTACTTATCAAAAGATGATGTGTTTCATGATGATGTGTTTCATGATCTTTCTGAGGTGAAAAAGACTCTTTGGGCATAAATAAATGAGAAAAAAAATCACTGACATTGTAGAAAAAACTTTTTTTTTTTAACCAAAGTTGCCTTTTTTACATAGCTCTTTAGAATCTTACACCAATATAATTTGTAGTAGAATCTGGATCCTCAAAGACTATTTTAACCAACTATAAGGTCAAGCAAGTTCTAGCAGGCTGGAAAAGTTCTAAATATGATCTTAGTAACAGACTTATTTGTTTCTTGAAACCAGCCTACATATAGAAGAGGATTATCAATTTAAGTGTGTTGGTTACTTGATGGTGAATTTGTTGTGCAAAGGAACTCATTAAATAAATTGCCATAAACTGCATTTGGGAAAACCAGAAAGAAAAGCACCTCTTTAACATTATTTTTCTTAGCTCCTAATCTAGCACTTTATACAGAATAGGTGCTTAATAAGTATCAACTGAATGACTAAAACACACTTAAGATAATAATCATGACAGCATTATAGCTGGGATATGCCCTAATAAGCTATGAAATATAGTTTACTATTGTGGCAACTATCCACATAAGGCAAAATCTAACATCTCTGTAGAACACATTATCCCTCAAAATCCTCTCAAATTGCCTTAAGTTGGATCAACTCAGGTCATGCTACTAGATAAACTTTTTTATCCTGTTGCCACCTTTAGTTTTTATATCACTTTCATTTCCTCTCCTCCTCATCCTGAAAAGCAATTTACTGTTTGAGGTAGAGAGTTGGAATGTTCTTTCCTCCCCATTGCCCCTTCCAGATTTTTTCCCAACCTCAATAATTCAATAATGTGCCTTCCTTTGAGGTTCATGCAATTCATATCTATGATCCAATCAAAATCCTGGTAGCTGTTGTTTATAAAGATCACTTCCATACATCCTTCAATGAGTTCAGTAACTGGGTCATAATTTTTCTCTCCTCACTTCTGTTCTCCGATTATGGAATTTCAAATGCTTTGTTTAGCTTTCAAAGCCCTTCATAACTTAACTTACTCCTACTTTTCCAATCTTCTTATACCTTACTCCTCAATATGTATTCTTCTATCCAATGGCATTTCTCTCTTTTCTAAAAATCAGACATTCCCATCTCCTGACTTCAGGTAGTCTCTCTGGCTGTCCCCCAATCTGAAACACTATCCCCTCTTTGCTCTGACTACTGACCTACCTGGTTCCTTCCAGTATAAACAAACATCCCTAATTCTATAGGAAGCTCTTTCCAAACCTTGTTACTTCTAGAGCCTAGCGGGCAGCTAGGTGGCACAGTGGATAGAGCACCAGCCCTGAAGTCAGGAGGACCTGAGTTCAAATCTGATCTCAGACACTTAACACTTCCTGGCTGTGTGACCCTGGGCAAGTCACTTAACCCCAGCCTCAGGGAAAAAAAATTCTAGAGCCTTCCCTCTGCTAATTATTTACTATTTATCCTATATAGAATTTGTTCCTACAATGTTTGTTTGCCTGCTGTCTTCCCCCACTAGATTGTAAGTTTCTTAAGAGCAGGAACTGTCTTTTTGCCTTTTTGTATCCTCTGGGCTTAATATTATACATGGCAAAAATGAAGCATTTAATAAATGTTTATTAATTGACATCCCTTTTAATAAAGAATATAAAAGAAAGAGGAAAGAGGTAAACAAAACTAACCAGTATATCATATATATATACTTTGTTCATCTCCTAACAACAATCCTACATCTCTGCAAAGAGAGGTAGATGCCTTCACATCTTCCCTTTTTGTGCCAAACTTTTGTTTGTACAGCATTTAGATTTGATTTCTGTTCCTATTTCTATTCCTTTTTTCTGTTTCTATTTCTATTATCCGAGTTATTTTATAAACTTTTCCTGGTTTTGCTAATTTCACTTTGCTTGGGTTGTAGTATTCTTCCCATGACTCCATGCTTTCTTCATATTCACCATTTTTATGGTGTAGTAATATTCTATTGTATTCATATTTAGTTAGCTAGTCCCAATTAATGAGCTTCTATTTTGCTTCCACAGAAATGGTGCTATAAATATTTTGGTGTCTAATGGGCCTTTCTGTCTATCTTATACCTCTTTGGGGGTGTTTGTCTAGAAAGGAAATCTCTGGGTAAAATCGTGTGAACTTTTTAGCCACTTTCTTAGATAAATTCCAGATTGTTTCCTAAAATGGCCAAATTAGTTCAGTTCTACAAAAAAGTTATTAGTGTGTCTGTTTCCTTATACAGATCCTCTGAAACTGACTATTTTCCACTAATACGTAGGGTGTAAGGGACAATAAATAGTTATTCTCTTTTCTCCTAAGCCATGAATACTGACTATCCCTCCAGCTAAATAATTATTTCTTTAGAAAATATTTTAGTTATAAAACTTATCTTAATTAGTAAAAAACAATCTGAATTATTAAACAATTTATATTTTTGCCAATTTTATACTTGAGATATATAGTAAAGAATATAGGACAAGGAGGTTTATTTGTCCCAAACTTTTGTATGTAAATAAGTATGTCCCATTGAGAGATTAAACATGTGCTGCAAAATGATGTCACAGAGTCCAGAATATTTTTGAGACTTCTCTTCAGAAGCTACCTTCAAAAACTACAAATTTTTAACAATGTAAATTATAGTGAAAAAAGTGCATAGATTTGATATTTTCAAATATCTAAAAAGTATATGCATACCAGTTCAGTTAATAATTTGTTTCAATGGAATCTGGAAGATTACAATTATAAATTAATTGTGGACCTCAGTTCACTCTTTTTGTGTCAAATTGAATGTTTCAAAGAGGGCAATTTCATTGCACCCACAATTTCTAGTCAAACTAGACCATTTTTCATGAGAATCTTATAAATGGTAGAGAGAATAATGATGGAATGCTGGATAAGTATCTTAAGAAGTAGTGTTTGTAGAAGAGTTTTTGAGAGAATGGACCTTTTTGAGACCTTGTTCAAAAAAGACAAGTGATTCCAAATCCTATTCAGGACTATCTCTAGGTAAGAGAAAGAGAAAGTTTCCTTTAAAGATATGTATGAAAGCCTATTATTCAACATGTCCCTGATTTTTAGCTTGCCTCCCACGAGACTTTTAGGAATTTCCACTTCAGTATTAGGATCTCTCACTTGGTTTGTGCTGAGATCTTGCTTCTTCTGAGAGACCAAATTTAGTCTTGTGTATTTTCTTATATAATCTAATATGCAATACTTCTTTCATTTTTGTTTGCTATATGATTGGATCTTTGTGAAACCAGATTTTGGAATTAAGGGGCCAAGAAAGTGGATATAAGCTTAGGATACCTTCCCCTCTTTAAGAGAGAGTTACTAGGGAAACTAGTGTCTTTTTGTTCAGCAATACTTTGCAATTGGGGAAGAGAGGAGGACAGACAGATATAATTCTAGTCTGGTATCTTTATCTCTATGGAGAACTGAGCACTCATCTTCATGTTTCTTTCTTGCTCCCTTCAAGGCAAGAATCAGTCTCCCTTACAAAAGAGTGAGTAAAATTGCAGAGATATCCATCAACGGTTTCCATAAGCTGTGTTTTGACATTCTATGTAGATATATTATAATGTATATGGGCAACAGAGATCCTATGAATTCCATGTGATGCCATCAATATCAAAGAACAAACATCACTATTTTCACTTGTAATTTTGGCATTCATATTCGCTTGGAGATATTGGAGAATTATAGGGAAGTTTAGCTTTGACACTTTATTTCTAGGTCATTCTGGAAATACTGTATTTCATCACTGGTTATTACTTGTTACATGTCAAAAAAACAAAAAGTAAAAGTAAATTCTTTTTTCTATCCATTGTTAAAACACTTCCTCCAATCATCATAAACATTCTCCAAGTTCAAGTATTCTTTTAAGTATATTTTAAAAATCTAAATTTGTCTTTAGCTATTATTCTTTAACTATCCATTTGGCTTCATCCACCTTCTAACCTTCATAACATTTTCCTTATGCTCATGGGAGCATGGATGGAATCTTTATCCATTCTCATGGATACTACTTAAAAAATACATTTTGCAAGTCAAAACTTTTATATTGATATTTCATTACCAGATTTAACTTCACAGAAGATTTGATATAAATTCTTTGTTCTAAATATCTAAACACTCATTACTTCCTAAAAAAAAAAAAAAGTTTATAATCTTTCATCTGGTGTTCAAATGTAACATTGTAAAATCAGGAAGTTTTAATCTTGGGGATAAATATAATAACCTCTAAGACCTACTTTCCCTCTCTTTTTCAGGCTTAAGGATAATTTTTAAATAAAAAAGTTTTATGCCCAATCCCTGGTTAGGAAAATTTCTAACATCTAGGAAGAGATTGGGTTATCTTTATAATTTGCACAACACACACACACACACACACACGTATCTATATCTAGTTTACTCCTAACTTCTTTGTAGTTGAGATAAAATTGAGTTTGCCATTAATCTTTAATAATGATAATTAGATTATATTACAATGGTAATGAGAACTAGATTATATCATAGTATTTGATAAAATATAGGAATTAGAAGGTAACTTGGGGAAAGAATTGTTCTTTTCTTGAAATATCCTTTAGCTCACGTGCTCTGTTCTAAAATGCCTACACAGCCGATGATTTTCCTTAATATTTTCCTTCTTGGCACAACTCAGTTCTCCCTTTGTTAGTCATATATGTTCTGGGATGCTGGCTTTCTTCAGCTTGTTAAATACAGATGCTTAAAATGTCTCCTTTGATTCTGAGATAACTTTTTCCTTTTATATAGATTCCTTGGGGTGTAACCCAACCTCTCATAGATTTTGACTGATTCATGGACATGTACAGGTCCTATTCACATTGGTTCTGACTGTCTGAATCAGTCAAACAGTTTACCTCATTATCATTAGGCCAGCAGAGCTAAAAAAGGGGGAGTTTGAACCTTAGCCTTACACTATTCCCTTCCATTTTAATATTTGCGATCTCAGCAAATCTCACTAGAATTTGTTGAAAAAGGTCAAATTCTGGATAGTTTTTAGTGACTTGAGGAGGGTCTGCATTATCTGATTTGAAGAACAATTTGTATGGACCAGTTCAAAATCAAATTCAGTAATTAACATTCTTCCCTTTCAAGAATATAACTCCTTTTATAGCAGAAAAAAGTCTGTTCCAGTTCTGACCCCTTGACAGTTTAAATTTAAACACACATACATACAGAGTCCTCAACAATATGCTCACAACATACCTTTCCAGCTTTATTTTCCACTGTCTAACTTCAAATTGGCCTATTAGCTGCATTCAGACTTTATGATAAAAGCTAATTTCTTTTCTAACATCCTATTCTGATACTTCCTGAGGAGTAGTGCTTATTTCTGCTCCATTTATGAATGATACACTGAGATAGTATACCATGGATTAATTTTTATAGGAAGTACCAGGTGGATTATCTACATTGAGGGAATCAGTCTTTCACACAAGCCATATCATGAAGAAATCACTTGCTCCTACCATGTTTTGGGGTCACTGCCAGACAACAGCATTGTCAGGACTGGCAATCAAGAAATCTATTGACATCATACCAGATTTTCTTCAGTGTATGCTAGAGACCATCCAGTACTTCTCTAATGAAACACTTCTCCCTCTAATGTAGTTTATCTTGGAAATTGATGGTTCACATATATCAAGAGCTAGCAAAGAAACCTGTTTACTTGTCATTTTCTGCTAGACCAGGAATAAAAGAAATACTGGAGGTTTTCTTGTCAATACCACCTTTCTCAGATAAAAACAAAAGTTTGTATTTTATAGCATTCCTTTTTCCCTTGATTCCCTCTATTTTGGGCCAGTGTTGGTACTGAACCTAGAGGCACAGAGCTACTGGTTAGAACACCTTGATTGAAGTCCCTTTGCCTACTTGAATATTGCTTGTCCCAGGATAGTCCTATGGCATTTCTCCCATTCTAAAACCTTTCTTCAGCACCTTCAGTGCTTCTTGATTATGATTATATTAAGTCAACAAGAACTTTTTAAGTTCCTGCTACATGCCAAGCACTATCCTAGGCGTTGAAGAGACAAGAGCAAAGAATAAAATAATAAAATAATCTCAACCCCAAGAGGTTAGTATAATTTTTAAAGATATTCTATACCCTTTACCCAAATTTGATTTAATCACTGCCAGACCTGTTGCAAAGTGAAATAGGTTTAATAAAGTTTTTATTTTTCTCTCATTTTTTTTGTTCTTTAATAAGATGATTAGGAGAAAAGGTTATTAAAATATACAGAAATAAACAGTATAGTGAGACTGTAGGGACATTTTGGGAGAGAAAAAAGCTACTATTTTCTTATTTTTTTCTTTCTTTTTTGCTGAGGCAATTGGGGTTAAGTGACTTGCCTAGGATTACACAGCTAAGAAGTGTTAAGTGTCTGAGACTAAATTTGAACTCAGGTCCTCCTGACTTCAGGGCTGATTCTCTATCCACTGTGCTACATAGCTGTTTTCTATGTAGATTTCCTACTTTGGGGTTGCTAACTAGATATAAAATGCACACACACACACATATATATATATGTATATATATATGTGTGAGTGCGTGTATATGTATATATGTATGTATGTATGTATTTATTATCTGCTAACATCTGAAAAGAACATTACTAAGGTACAAGAGCTTCAGGCTAATGAGATATTTTATGTTCCCTGAAGTTTTGGGAGAAGCAACAGGACTAAAAATCAAACCCAGATGTCTTGTGCAACTAGGATTTAAATGGGGCAAGAGCTTAAAGGATTGGATAAAAGACTTTATTTTATGTGGTATGTGAAGAAAGACAAAGTACTATTTTTCAGGCATGTGTGATTTGTTATTACTTTGTTCCCATGTCATTAAGGTCCTACAAATAATACTTATGAATTTTTTAAAAATTTATTCCATGGGATTTCAAATAATTTGAAACACATGTAATATAAAATAAATAATTTACTTATGCTTTATAACAAATTGCTATTTATATGGCTGAAATTTATACTTGGTGTTTAAATATTTCAATAATATATATTATTTAACTACTACTATAAAGACAGCCATTGTAATAACTGAAAAGCAATAAACATAGAGAATCCAGTGATGGAAGTGGCTATCTTGAACTGGAAAAGAAAAAAAAAGGCTCCTCCTCTAATCATTAATTACTAATTTTTATACATTCTAAGTATACTTAAATAGTTATGAATTTAAGATTTAAGCAGGCCTAGGATATTTAATTTTTAGAGTTGAAGCCTCACGAAAGACATCTGTTTCTAGAAACCTGATTTTCAACTGTAAAATATAGTGTCTTCAATTTACCCAATACAGAGTGTACCTGCATTTATACTGTGGAAGTCTTTATTGCACTATATCATCCTCATAGCTTTAACATTTTAAATTAAGGTGATATGCTGAAAAGGTACATAATTACTGCTAATGAACATGGCTGTTAAATAGAACTTAACTCTGAATAAGATATTCAAATCATGTACTGTAGAGGGAGTGCAACTATATGGTTTGTTAAAGTTAAATGTTTCTCATTTGCTGTAGGATTTGAAAATCTGACTGATCATGTTTATTTTCTTTGGGAATCTGAAGTGCCTTAAAGGTTTCTTTCACCTAGATTTCCTATATGAATGGAAGGTATAATACTGAAGAAAGAATAGTTTTTTGGAACTATTATTCCTTAGCAATATTTACATTTAGAATGCTAAAAGCCAAGTCTTATCAATGAATGTATGTGGGTAGAAAATGCATTCATTTTATATTAATGGATAATAGGTGTACAACACAAGATTGCCTCCAGAATTGGACAGCTATTTCATGAGAATTGTAAAGCATAGCAGGTAAATGTAAAGTTACTTTAGTATAACCAATGCAGGACACAATCTGAAACAGACTACATTAATGATGTATAATTTCAATTCACTTAAGTGAATTAGGGAAAAAAGAATTCTGATAACTCCATATAGTTAACAGAACAACAGTTTCACCTTCCCTTTAGTATTCAGAATATCTAATCTCTAATTTTTTGTTTTCCTTTTGATGCACAGAATATCCTTGAAGTCATAATTTTCCAACAACAATAACAGTAACACTCTGTAACTGAATAAATCTTAATTTTATTTATATTTTATAGATATCTTGCACAAACAAAGAAAACAGGAGGAAGAAAAAATGCTGGAGAGTAGAACTATAATTAAAAGAGATTGTTACAGTCCTAGGAAGTACTTAAAGATCCAAGAATTTTCATTATTCTGAATGAATAACAAATTCTATTATTAAAAAAAAAGACTTTTAACTTAGCTTTCCCTTTTTTACAATGGGAATAAAACTAGATCTATAAACATAGCATAGAAAATAGAGATCTAGCTTCAAAGTTTCAAAGACTGGGTTAAGTAATATGATACATTCTGGTTCTGGGACTCTGGACAAGTATGTCATTTGAGCTCTCAGAGCTCTAGAAAACTCTTTAAATTGTAGAGAAGATTGTTGTTACTGTTGTTCAATTGTTTCTTACCGTTCCTGACTCGATTTGGTATTTTCTTGGCAAAGATGCAGAGTGATTTGCTATTTCCTTCTCCAGGTCATTTTACAGATGAGGAAACAGGCAAACAGGGTTAAGTGGGACTTGCCTAGGGTCACATACCTAGTAAGTGAGGCCAGACTTGAATTCAGAAAAATGAATCTTCCTGACTTCAGGCCTGGCAGTCTGTGCTTTGTACCACCTAGATGGCTTTTATAGAAAGGTATCTATAAAGATACCTCTACATAGATAGAGGAAATTTCCTAAGTTTCCTATATCAATGAAATCATAAATCCATTCCTTATCTCTACTCTTTCTCTCAAGTTCATCTAAGTATTTACTAACCATTTACTATATCAGATACTTTATTAAGGACTGAATCAATGGGAGGAGGTAGAGGAAGCAAAAATAGTTCCTACCTTAAAAAGACCTTATATTCTAATGGAGGAAACAACATGGGAATGATGAGATACATATATGACAAATGCAGAGTAGAGAGAAGTCAGCCTGAAAGGGGAAGGCATTAGTAACTAGGATATCAGAAAAAGGTTCTCAGGAGGTAGAGGATGGAAATGACAGTCAAATATTCCAGGCAAAGGAGAGAAGCAGTGAAGAAGGGAATATTGGGTCCCAGAAATTGCAAGTGAACCCATGTATTTGTATGGTAGAATGTGTGGAATGGGACAAAGTATAAAAAGACAGAAGTCAAAAGAGGTTGAGTTAGGAAAAGCTTTGATTATCTCTAAACACTCATGTTAAATTACCTGACTCACAGTCAAGAATGCCTTTTCGCATTGGAACAGAGTCCAGGAATTCTCTCACAGCTTATAAGTTGAGCATTTTTATACTGAATTTATTCTTTGACCTACAATAGCTATTACAGTTTCCTCCTTTTTGTTACAAATATTTTATTGCTTCCCTGTTTTCTACTTTCCCCAAACATAGTCCACTTACAACTCTTATGCCTATATAAAGCATTTTTGTGCAACCACACACAAATTACAGGGGAAATCTGAAAGAAACCCAGGGCACAAGATTATATTCGAATCAATTGCATCTCTGAATTCTTTCAATTTTTGCTCATATTAAAGATGAGCATTATGGATTCATGATGACCTGCCACAGTCATTAGATATTTAACATTTTATTATTCAGTCTCTTGGTAGGAATATTGTTGACAGTACAATAAAATTATTAATTCAAAGGCCACTATGAATAAATAAAAAACTGAATCATAAAAAATTTAAGAAAAATATTACTAAACTTTCATTGTTCAAAATACATATGTAATAATGCCAACTTACTATTAATCAAAATATTCCACAAATTCCACTTTAATGACCATGCAATTCATTTGTAATTATTATTTTAGTTGTATGAAAAGACTTGATAATTGTTTGCTTCTTTAAAAAAGGCACGTATTCCCCTATATGATCCAGTTTATATCACTAATTTGCTAACAAACTTTTTCCCTCAGGACCACAGAAGTAGAATATTATACATATTGAATTAGCAGAATCTGAATTAGCAAAGTTTTCAGTGTCTGAGAAAAAAACAAAGAACAAAAAGCTTGTCACAAAAACAAACACAAAAGGGGATAATGCACCACTAATTATAGCACACTTCACCTGAAAAAATGAACGGCATTTAGGCCTAGAGAGCCACTAACACAACTATCATGCAAAAACCTCAGGCTTCTCTGATTGAGTATTTATGAAACATCTCTCTTCATCAATTTTGTCCAATATTTCTACATATTGTTCTTGTTCAGTCATTTCTGACTCTTCCTGACCCCATTGCCATTTCCTTCTCCAGCTTAATTTATAGATGAGAAAACTGAATTAAACTGAATTTAGTGATTTGCCCAGAGCCACATAGCTAGTAAATTGTCTGAACTTGCATTTGAACTCAGATCTTCCTAACTCCCTGCTAGGTACTGTACCTGTTTTGTCACTTTTGCTGCCCTATTTTACAGGTATTGAAATGCTTATTTTACATATATTTATAAGAAATAGGTTGCTAATTGTGGAGTAAATAGAGGAAATTAACATTCTTCTGGCATAAGGTTAAAAAATTTTCAATTTATCTACTGAATTAAGAGGGAACATTTTTAGGTTAAGGAGGTAATTTTAAAAATTTTTTAAAAAGGATTACACAACATATTATTAAGGCTCTCTTTTAGCTAAATTTGAAGTTCACCTGTGGAGTCCCTTTATAGCTTCCAAAACAACAGAGTTGAAGGCAAAAGGGCCTGTGGAAACTCTCAAAAGTTATGTGTCCCAAAGATCTTAGTTTAGTTTTAAGTTTTATAAGCTTAATTAACCATTGGGAGAGCAAGAATTAAAAGTATAAAATTGCACTAAGACTTGTGGGACACTGTATTTTCCCTAGCTTTAAGCTAACCATCAATATTGAAGAAGCTCTTAATGATTCTAATAGAGTCATTAAGAACTTTCTAAGCATTTATGGAATAAGAAGCCACCTTTCCCTTGTTCTGAGTGTTTTCCTTTTTATTGTAATTTCAACTGTGACTAGTACAAAAATATAAAGTGGGAACCTGGAAAAATTCTCAGTAAAATTCAGAAAAAGAAGATGAAAAAGTCCTATACTTTATACATAAAGTATAAAGGCATTTACATAAATAAACAGATTTGAATGTCAATGTATGTGTTTACCCACAGAGAAAATGGGGTTTCCATATGTCAGGATCTATGGCATCTGTACACTTTCCTTTCCCATTTCATGGCCTATTCCCCTAGACCATGTTTTTTTTTTTTAAATACTGAGTCAGTGACGATTGTGGAGAGATGTTCCAGCTGCTCCATGGACACTGCCAGCTACAGAAAGACTGAAAAAGGCTCTTGGTATATTCTTTGATTGAGGGTTGGGATTGAAAACTAGCATTTCTTGCTTCCACAATGGCAGCAGAGAAAGAATGCCTGCTGTGTCAGAATTCTACAAGGACTATACAAATGTTTCAACCAAAGTTAGTGTAAAAATAGGTTGAAATTTGGCAGAATGACGGGAGGATTTACATACATAATGGGATAATTTAGGGAGGTGTGGTTTTCAAATTTGTATTTTGGGGTTATAGTAGAGGTTAAAAGGAAAATGAATTAATGAAGTCAACAAATATTTATTAAATGCCTACCATGTGTCTAAGTTAAATGCTGGGAATTTAAAAAGGGATGAGAAACAGTAAAAAAAAAAAAAAAATTCCAATCCTCAAGAACTCATATTCTAGTAAGAAAGACCACATACAAAAGTTAGACTACAAAAGAAATAAATTAATATTGTAGAAACAGACAGGTTTTTCTTTAGGCACAAGTGGAATTAGGAAGAAGATTATCTTTATTTGCTTTTGTTTTGGGTTCCATCATTAGCACTGTGCAGTTTTGTTTTGTTTTGTTATGTTTTCAAAGTGTTTTAAGTTTTTATGAGTTGTCTTCTTAGTTTCTTAAACAAAGTGAATATATTTTCTACTTCGTTTGCAAATCCCCAATAAGCACATAGTAGGTGCTAAGAACCATTTGGATCCAGAAATATGAAATTCCATAAGAAATCGAGGCTACTTATTTTTGTATTGGGTGAAGGCTCACTTCTTAGAGTGGCCAATATTTCCTGCTTTCTTGCACATGTGCAACAGAGAGACCCTCTTTCCTTTTCTCCCACTTCACAGAGCAAACAAATAGCTTCAACTAGTTTCTTGTCAGCTTACTATGTGACAAAAATTCTTTTACTTGGCTTCTGAGCTAGAACTAAGTTTGCATATAAGTTGCATATAAATTTCAGGCAACTTACTTTTTTCCCCAGGCAGATGAGCCACTAGGGATCCAACAAATATAATCAGTAGTAAAATCCCTCATGATTGCAACTGCCCTAAGGAGAGGTCTAGCTAAGTAAAGGAGTACTCTGCAGAAGAGAGAAAATGCAGAAAAGAGAGAAAATATTCATGGGCTATGAGGTTTCACCTAACTTGTAGCTACCACTTTAAGGAGAAGTCTACTCTTTCCAGGAACTGAGTGTAATTCCCATTATGGGCAGGGAGGAAGGATTATTCTTTTTGGTACTTGCACCATCTTCTTAGTAAGAATCTCTTTAGAAAAGCTAATTAATATTAACTGGTTAATTTCATTGGGCCGATGATAACTGGTTAATTTATATGGGAGAAGGGGAAGGGAATGCATTTGCTTGGGGCTTATTAGCAATAATTTTGGAAGCTATAAGGCTTTGGGACTAATTGAGGGGGAAGTAGGAGCTGTCATGTGGAAACCTGCCCTGCCAAAACTGGAAAAGTGAGTTTACAGCTTGCATTCTATCAATATATGTCAAGCAGTTGGAGGACTCACTGGAAGGCCAGCAACCTATCTGTAGACCAACTGAGATAAAAATAGTCTTAGTTAATTATATGGTTATAATTGACTTAAATGATGAACTTAAATGTAAGTAACATGAAAATAAATGACAAATTGACAAATGACAAAAATTAGGTTAATGATGATTTTTAACAACATTCACTATATCAAGGTTTAAACTGGCAGTACTTAGCTAACACCAAATTTTTCAAAATAGTGTCATGGAAGGAATAATCAGAAGGTACATGATTGGAAGTCAGATATGACTCTAACTATAATCTCAGGTTACCTTGAGATTTGGGTCTCATTAGTTTCCTCATATACAGAATCGGGGATATGGGCAAGGAAATTTCTAAGGTCCTTGTAGCTCTAAATTCTATGATTTTATAATAAAAAATTATGTAATTAAAAAAAAAGTAAATTGCTTAGGAATCACAGTCAAGTAGTATTTAAAAGTACAGATGTAATTTTTTTATTTCCTAAAAATTCAGAATTTCTTTTACTGAATTATAATTGCAAATTTATATTTCATAGAGGCCTTACCTGGTTAGGTATTCTCAGTGGTGGTCTTGGACCTCCAGGGTACCGAGGTGACATGAAAGGCTATTAAAAAAAAAAGCATATAACACTTCTGTGAAATTCAAAAATCTAAGGGTTTTATCTTTAAGATATTTACCATATTATTTTTATATGCTATCTTTTATAAAATAAAATCTCTTGGGGAAATTAGTATCATGTCACCTAGGAGATAGGCTTTAAGACTTTTCCTGAAGGATGTGAACTCTGAATTTACCCTTAGTATTACATAGGAATTAAAATATGCTTTTTCATTAATGGAGAGACACAGGATGTGTGTGTGTGTGTGTGTGTGTGTGTGTGTGTGTGTGTAGGTTATTATCCATTACAAACAAGAAATTATAGAATAATAAGCAGTATATAGGATGTCACTAAATATATGATTACAAAGGAAATGAAATGGTCTCATAGTGAGAGTAAGGTATAATTGATATACAATCCATGTGCTCCATTTGATATTCCAGACATGTTACAAAAACTTGAAGAAGGGACTAAGCATGTATGAAGTCTACTTTTTATAGGAAAAGACTTTTAGGGTTGTGCAGGATGAGCAGGTGTAGATGGGTTGCAATCAGCCTCAATAGCAAATATACCTATTAATAACATCACAGATGCTTGGGAGTAACTGAATATTTATTAATGATGATAGCAATAATATTAATTTAGGGAAATTTTTCTGATTTAGAGGCAAGACTTGAACTTAGCTCTTCTTTTCCTCACATTAGCTCTTTATCTGTACATCATGCTGCTTCTTATCCTCCCTACTGCCTGTGTGACTCTAGGCAAGTCACTTTCAGTGCTCTAAAAAACTCTTTAAGAGTGTATTGCTGTAGAGAAACTAGAGATATTCACTGATAGGAGTTTCCTCTTTTGGGAGATTCTTTTAGCATGACATCATAAACCAGGCCTTTCACTCCCATCTCTGGCTTAGCATCTTACATTAATCATAGAAACACAAATTTTAAGCTGGCAGGACCCTTATAAGTCATCTAGTCCAACATTCTCATTAAGGTTCAGGGAGTGAGTTGCCTAAATATCAAATGGGTGGTATAAGTGACAAAGATGGTGAGATTTTATATAATTACTAAGAAAACTGTCAAATTTCAATTTCACTTTTTACTATATAGAAATATGTATATGTATGTGTATATATGTATGTATGTACCCCTACCCCTTTTGATATTATTTAAATGTTTGTTTCTCTGGCAATTCAGAATTATCAAATATTCTACCTTTATCTTGTATTATAGAGGGTCTGACTAAACTGCAAAAAGTTTTTAATTAAATGAACAATTTGGTTCTCTGCTCAAGATCTTGAATTGTTCTTAGCTAGTCATTTTATATGAGCCAAAATATTTCTTAGTCTTTCACAAATCCCTGCCTGATGATCTCAAGGTGGTGCACTGGTCTGGGTTTGGGAAAGCTAGACTAGTGGAGAGGAAGTTTTAACTGGTCCCTACCAAACTTAAAAGGCAGGCTGTTGGCTGTCCTTCTTTCTCCAAGAGGACCTGACATCAGAGGAAAGATGCCATGACTTATAAGTGAATTGAATTTAAGTAAGGGAGGGATGTACAAAGTTACCATTGTCCTCCAAAGCCATCTGGTTCCAGTGGCAAGATACAGATCAGTACAACTGAAGATAAACCCCCAGACGCAAACAAACATAGCCTTCCTGAATGGCATACCATATGAGAAGCTAAATCATATGAGAAAAACTATAAATTTTGTAATAAGGGGCATTCATTTAATCAGATATAGAATAACCTTATCTCACTGAAATGAGAAGTGCTCTTAAGAATGTTCATCGAACGACTAATTGTTATAAGAGAGCCAAGCTAAATTCAGAAAAACTGCAGAGGATAAAGGCAGGGTAATGATATTCCATAGAAACTAGTAAAGCAACTTTTATTAGACTGTAGAAAAGTTGCAATCAGTCTCTGGGTGGGGAGCACCCACACCTACAAAATTACAGATCCTTGAAATATTTAATAATAAAGGACTTACCCATAAAAAAAGAAATTATGCAAAGCTCCTCTTTTGTTTCCAAGGTGGAAGAGAGTCACAGACAAACAGGAGTCATCCTTCCCCTTTAACTAATACCAAGTTCCCTGAAAGGGTTCCCCAATGGAATAGAGTATTCTCCCTTTTTCTGACCACCACCACTTTTCACAATTTTTTCCCAGATAAAGACTCCACAATAATTATTATTCCATAATAATTAGCAACCAATTACTAATGCAAGAGAACATTTCCTTCTCCTTAATTACAGTGCTATGTTAGTTTTATCATGTATCCTATTCAAATCATGAAAAAATTCTCTGCCCATATTAATTCTTCCTCAAGTCAACTTGCAATTTTTGTAAAGTTTACTAACATTCTTTAACTTTCACATTCATTTGCTCAGTGCAAGAAACAATCATTTATGAAAATCTGTTCCCAAATATTTTGTTCTTGAGAGTCTATTCTTTTTTTTCCTATTCATTTATTTCACTTCAGTATAGTAAGATATTGGTCAAAAACAGCTCATATTTTTTTTAATCTGCAAAAATGTCGTATCTTTTTGAAATGTTTTGAAATTATTAAGAATCAAATATTTGATTTAATGTTTGTATAAGTGTATAATATCTCTCAAAAAAGTGTTAATTCAAGCAATTTATTTGCTCAGATTGTAAATGAAAAAGCAGTTTGTGAAACATGGAAAAATAAATGGATAACTAAATATTATTGCGCTATAAGGAATTGTGAAATATAAAAAATTATGGAAATTATATTGAATGTATTACATGAAGTGAAATGCTGAAAAGTTTAGAAGGCTCCTAGAACAAAACAAAGTTAAAAATATTTTCAATATTCCTCTCTATACTAGAAGAATGATTCAATATGAATTTATTGAAACATTTAAAATGAGACATTTCTCATCTTAAATATGGCATTGTGGAGTAACATTTTTAAATGATATTTTTTTTGTGTCTCTCCAACCTAACCATGAGGTCCCATCATGAAATTGCTGGGTTTGGGAGATAGGAACTTTGCATGTGGTGATGATTGTGAACTAACAGGGTCTCTAAGGTGTAATAAAATCAAGGAAAGGGTTAAAATGAATTTCTTTCAGCTCTTTTTCTTGTTTATTCTCTCCTTTCAGAAATTGTCATTGTTTATGACATATTGGTGAAAATTTGGAAAACTACTTACATATTTGGAAAAAAAACTACTTTATGTACTTGTGAAATAAAGTACCAAATTGACAGTCATCCAGGTAATTCAAATTACATCTATTTGAAAATTAGGGTGAAAATTAAAAAAAAAATTAATAGTGCTTAGAACATAATATTATTATTATTCATACTTAAATAACCTGGATAACTGTTTCAAATTTCAACTTCAAAGAGTCAAATAGTGATATTGGGGCACCTGGTTATATTCTGCTCAAAATGTATTAAGTCCATAGACCCCAGGCCAGTTGTTTGATATGTGTGTGCCTGAGATAACTTACCTAATCTATGCAGGTCAGCTTTGGGATAGGGAGTTTCCTTACTCCCTTACACTGATGGAATCACAGGGTCCAGTGACTGTCCAGTCCCCTCTCATCTCTCATCAAAAACCCCAATCAAAGGGCAGCTAGGTGGCGCAGTGGATAGAGCACCAGCCCTGAAGTCAGGAGGACCCGAGTTCAAAACTGATCTCAGACACTTATTACTTCCTAGCTGTGTGACCCTGGGCAAGTCACTTAACCCCAATTGCCTTGGCAAAAAACAAAACAAACAAACAAACAAAGCCCCTCATACCACTTTCCTACCCTGCATACACAGAGCATTAATGTCTAAAATGAAAAGCAGCTTACTTGTAATAAAAGCTACAAAGGAAATACTGATTTTGCTTTCAGACAACAATTCAAAGAACAAAAATAGACACGGAATTTTATATTGTGAAAATCTTTAAACTGTGAAGCCATAAAACTATACACTATGTTAGTTATTCTACATGTTCTAGTTATAACTAGAATTAGTTATCAAATGACAAATTTTATCAATATAACATCTGCATTATTACTCTAGAAATAAATATTTTCTTTATTAGGGGTCCTTAACTATGGAATTTTTATTCACTTCTGTTTCACCCCCTGTTACAAAAAGTATATATATTTTTAAAAGTTTAATTTTTTAAAAAATCAAAAATCTTGTTTGAAATAGTGGTGGTGGTAATAGTGATGAAAACAGTGACTGAAAAGAAGTCTTGACCTCTCCAAATTCTCAATGCCTTGATAAGAATGTTGAATGAGGAATCAGAATAGTTATGTTTTAGGACTGACTCCATTACTTTAAGAAAGTAACAACAACAACAACAAAAAAAAAACCAAGAAAGAAACAAAATAACAATCTCCCTGGGTCTTTGTCCTTCATCTTTAATATGAGACAACTGGCCTGGATTATAACCAAGGTAATTTAAAACTCTGAAAATCCTACAATTCTCCAGAGCCAAAGATTCTCAGATATAGTGAAGTCTTTGAGATTTCACTGTAAAAATATATAGAACAAAGGTCTCTTAAACTGTGGGGTCTTGACCCCATATAGGAGTATATAATTGAATGTCAAAGTTGTAAAATTATGATTTATTATCAGTAAATGCTTGATTTGTATGTTTATTTTATATAACTATATACCCAGGATCACATAAAAATTTCTTGAGCAAAAAGGGTCCAAAAGTGGAAAAAGTTTTAGAAGCCTGATATAGAAGATGCTTGATAAATATAATATACTTGTATGTATTTTTCTCCTTTTATGACACCAAAGAGAATTGATTATTAACTAAATTTCCTGACCAGGGGTTGGAGACCTTCGCTTATTCACCATGAGCCTAAATAAGAATTAGAAAACTTTGGAAAATATAAATAACTTATGCTCAAATTTAAGACTATGAAGGAGCATTATGACTTTATTATTTTTTTGAAGTTATATAAATAGTGAAAGAGAGAATTGTCACAGCCATCTTGTTTGGATAGGGCTAGCTCTGAAAACAATTATTAGAGGCATAAGTAGTAGAATAAGAGGAGTATTTGCATAAATTCACACCATGAGACTTTTCATGCTTTTTTTAGATAAAAACAACTCATAAAGCATTTCTTCTTGTCTAGGTCAAGATCTAAAACAATAAAAAGTTAAAATAGGACGTATAATGCTTGGTAATTTTTTAAATGGTTAGGAACTTATAATTCTTATATCTGGTATCTTTTTTTGGTGAATGTGAGAAAAGAAAACCTCAAATTAATAAGAAAGAAAAGGTTCTTAGTTTTATTATTAAAATTGCAAATGTATGTTGGTGGAATTGTGAATGCATCCAGCCATTCTGGAGAGCAATTTGGAACTATGCTCAAAAAGTTATCAAACTGTGTATACCCTTTGACCCAGCAGTATTGCTATTGGGTTTGTATCCCAAAGAGATCTTAAAGAAGGGAAAGGGACCTGTATGTGCAAGAATGTTTGTGGCAGCTCTCTTTGTAGTGCCCAGAAACTGGAAACTAAGTGGATGCCCATCAATTGGAGAATGGCTGAATAAACTGTATATGAATATTATGGAATATTATTGTTCTGTAAGAAATGACCAGCAGGATGATTTCAGAAAGGCCTGGAGAGACTTACATGAACTGATGCTGAGTGAAATGAGCAGGACCAGGAGAGCGTTGTATAATTCAACAACAGTACTATATGATGATCAATTCTGATGGACGTGGCCATTTTCAACAATGAATTGAACCAAATCAGTTCCAATAGAGTCGTAATGAACTGAACCAGCTACACCCAGGAAAAGAACTCTGGGAGAGAGATGACTATGAACCACTACATAGAATTTCCAATCCCTCTAATTTTATCCGCCTGCATTTTGGATTTTCTTCACAGGCTAATTGTACACTATTTCAAAGTCTGATTCTTTTTGTACAGCAAAACAACTGTTTGTATATATGTATACATATATTGTATTTAATTTATATTTTAACATATTTAACATGTATTGGTCAACTTGCCATCTGGGGGGGAAGGGGGGAAAGAGGGGAAAAACTAGAACAAAAGGTTTGGCAATTGTCAATGTTGTAAAAATACCCATGCATATATCTGGTAAATAAAAACTATTATTAAAAAAATTGCAAAAGTAAAAAAAAAAAACTTTGGAATTTTCAGTCAAAAGCAAATATAAAATATAATCTTTTTCTTCAGAATTCCTAACAATCCCCTACACCATGGTAATAAATCTGAAATCTGTATAGTACATCATTTTAGAGTAGTCCTGTCTAGTAATATAAGTAATAATAATACATTTTATTATACACTAACATTCTATTTCATTACTTCAATATGATTTGAGGTTTACTATTATTTATTTATGAATGACTATTATTTACTAGATAAGATCCTTCTTAGAAATAAAATTATCAAAGTACCAACTCCAAAGAGTCAAAGTTAAATAGTAAATAAAATAGTAAATAAAGATATATAGACAAGAAATTACTATGTGGCAAATAAATAAAAGTCGCACTAAATGAAACCTAGAACATTTAACAGAATTACATAACGTTGCTTGTGTGGTGTTAATCTAGTTATCACCAGATAGTAGTCTTGTTATTAGTGGCTGTTTGTTTATATCTTATAGCAAATCAAGTCAACAAGTATCTCTTAGTTCCCCTAGGTAATTCTGCAAGTGGTAAAGAACTTGACCTGTATTGGTAGAGAGACCTTCCCCTTGTAGAAGAAATTTATACTAATGAAATCTGAAGTTCAGTCCCTATTCTATCCCTCTTGACAAGAACATATTGTTGGGTTTTGCTTTCTAATTCATCTTGTTCTGCCATCTTGTTTTTCCTTCAAACAAATTTTATTCTAATATTTCTTTTCCTTGAAACCTACCCCTCTCCTGATCTTTAGAAGAAAAAGAAAAGAAACAAAAATGAATCAGTATTTAGCATCAGTGGTTTGTAATATTTAAAAAGCAAAAACAAAACTCTGATTCCATTATTTCCCTATTCCCTTTTCTCTAAAACTAGATTCATATTCGTGGATATTGTATTTTTCTCTTTCTGTTGTTGACTATCTTTAGCCAACCTTCCCCACCCAAATCACTTATGTTTGAATAATCTTATACAGCATCTGAATTACAAGAAATAATTGTTATTTCTTCTTTGCTCCTTTTTTAGGTTACTATGTAACTTTTCCTTCAGTTTGTTTATTGGGCCTTCCATTCTTTTTTTTTTTTTAAAGTCTAGTTATAGTCCTAAATTATCCATTTAGAAAATGCACATCCATCATTTTTTCTTTCTTCCTTTTTTGTTTTTTTCCCCTGTAATCCTTGCAACTGTAGAGGCTGAGGGAGGCTAATAGGATCCTTAAGCTTGAGAGTACTGAGTTCATCTGGTCAAAGCAACTGGCTATCCTCATTAAGTCTGGCATTGGTATGGTGAATATGTTGGAGCACTACCATGATGACTAAGGAGGGGCTTCTGAGCCAATTAGTAATGAAATCAGCAGCAAGTGGCTATTGTACTTTTAGCTTTGGCACAATTCAGTCATGGAAGGAAGAAAGAAAAGAAGGAAAAATGAAAGGAACAAAGAAGGAAAGATGAAAGAAAGAAAGAAAGAAAGAAAGAAAGAAAGAAAGAAAGAAAGAAAGAAAGAGGAAGGAAGGAAGGAAGGAAGGAAGGAAGGAAGGAAGGAAGGAAGGAAGGAAGGAAGGAAGGAAGGAAGGACAGAGAGTGAAGGAAAAAAGGAAGGGAAAAGAAACAAAAGAAGGAAGGAAAGAAAGAAGAAGGAAGAAAGAAAAAGGGAAAAAAGAAAAAAGAAGAAAAAAAGAATGATGGATGTGCATTTTCTTAATGGATAAACATATTTTCTCATTTTTTTTTCAGAACTACAGTTCTGAATGTATACTTGGAGAGTAGACACTGGATGGCAGATCATTCTCAGGGAAGTGATGACTATAAATCATAGGATTTAGAGCTGGAGACCTCCTGGCATAACACTCTCTTATTTAATAGATTTAATAGATAAGGAACTCCATGAAATTTAAAAGACTTTAAAAGGTCACAAAGATGACCTTGCAAATAGTGTTCCCTTTGAATTAAATTGTCTAAAAATGGTTTCTTCAGGCCACAAATTTATTCATTCTTTCAATATTTATTAACAGTTTTCCATATGTTAGATACTAAGCTAGAGCTTGAAAGATATAGAAGTCAAAGACTGCTCTCTGGGAATTTAAAATATAACAAGGCAAACGACATATACATAAATAATTATGATGCAAGGAAGAAGGAGATAGTATAAGGGAGAGAGTTACAGATAGGGCAGACTCAGATCAGTGCCTTGTTAACTGAGGTCTGATCTTGGGACAAAATGAAGTTCTCAGGGATCATTCAATACTAAACTATAGGGAGTTTACTTAGCCATAGTACAGAAAGGATAAGCAACAAGGACATTCCAGTACTCAGCTCTGGTACCCTTGGCTCCTCTAATTTCCAGATGAAAATTTGTCTAGTCAGTAGATCAGAGTGATAACTTACTTGGTTTTGACACATCCACCAAGTCTGAAAGGACCTCACTTCATGTAGATGGATTTTTTTATGACCTCAGGTGACTAAAAAGTCATGTTAATATTGTCAGAATCTACCATTTATGACAGTCAAATCCAGGGGACAGAAACAACTCTTTTTTTTGGGGGGGAAACTAGGTTAGACCATGTTTTGGGGAGGGAGAGCTCTAGGAGATACCGATGCTATCACAGAAAGGTTCAGGCAATCTGCTATGAGAAACTGGTGGTGATGGTGGGAGGATGTCACTTTGAACTGGACTGATTAGAGAAGGACTGAATGTGAACTAAATGGGAGAGCAGGGGGTGGGGTGAGGTGGGGGAATCCATTCCAAGTAAGAAAAGATAGATAGGACAAGTTAAATTCAGCTTTTAGTATTTAATTATTTTAAGGGATATTATTGAAAGAATTACAATAATTTTAAGAGATGTCCACAGTTCACTTGCTCAATTCACACCATCACTGGTAGACTGATTTGCCAAAGGGACTCTTCCAATATTTTCTAAGGATAATATTATGAGTGAATACACTCCTAAATGCTAGCTCATGAGTACTAACAGTGTATTTCCCTTTAGCTAGTAGTTTTGGCTTTTTTAGCAAACACTTACTCAAATGTGATAGATAGCAACAACAAAGCAGTTTCTCCAACATCGGAGGCGCCCTCTCCAATGAAAGCACTCAGAATTCAAGAGAGAGAAAGAGTAGGCACAAAGTACAATGGTAGTGAGACTCACATTAAAGGAACAAATGTGGCCAAGGAATATGAATGAGAATACATGAACCTGAGTCTCAAAGAAAGGGCAGGAAGGCATGGATTACTATCAGCATTGATGGAAAGCACTTTAAAATTAAAATCCCAGAATGGTCTGAGTCTTTGAGTATGCCTCTGAATTATTTTCTTGGATACTGTTTTTAAAAAAGAGTTCTTATAGTTATTTTCTCTAAAATTATTTCTTGTTTACTGCACATAAAATATTTAGCTCCTAAATTTAATTCTTATTTAAGTTTCATTATGGATAAATATGTCATTTTAATATGAGAAACATAAGAATTACATAAATTTCTTCAAAAAAACTTGTACTCATAATTAAAACAGCCCTAGTTCTGAAGTAAATTTCAGTATCATATGAAGATAAGAAATCAATTAAGTAAGGAAGAGGGTACTGAATGTATGTTTACATAACCCAGAAACAAAAAGTCTTTATATAAAGACTGGAAAATCAGTTCAAGAAAAAATGACTTTGTAGAGGATATTAATGAATCACATAAGATTTTAGATAACATCTTATATTCCTTCCAATGCTAAAATGCTATGAATCTATGAGACACATGCAAGAGCATTGGCCTTCTACAACTTAGTAACCATGTGAATAATCACTCTAGTTTATTCATTTTCCTATTACTTGATTTTATATTTAAAGCTTATCTACCAATGAAAGGTCTCTGATACATATACAAATGTAAAAATTAAATAGAGTAATATTATGTATGCAAGATATAAATGATGGCACTTTCATCTTTGTAAAGGGTTCACAACCAATTGGTCATTCTCCTTAGACCCACTGAAAATGGTGCTAGATTTGATATTCTGCAACAATCTGGGAAAAGTTAAGAATTTCTATGTTGAAATTTGGTGAAGAATTCCCCATCTGTAAGTAAGTATGTATGTTTAAGTTCTCTAAAGATGAGATGATAAAGGAAGCACATAGTTTTAAAATGTTTTAATTATAAGATCTAAATATCCATTTTAACTAAATCCATTTTAAACACATAATTAAAAAAACAAGAAGGAACAATTTTCTCATAATAATAAACTGATCACATACAGAGAAAGAAATGATTAGCTTCTAAAGAAATGCATAAAACTATGATGTAATATCTTAGAAATTATTCCATTTTATTTCAACTATTTTCAATAAATCCCTCCAACTTTATTTCAATACTGTATATAAATAAAAATTATTTAAAAGTTATTAAATCAGAAGCCAGTTCCAATTGTTCAGTGATAAAGAGAACCATCTACACCCAGTGGGAACTGAAAATGGTTCACAACATAGCATTTTCACTCTTTTTGCTTGCTTGAATTTTATTTTGCTTCTCTCTCTCTTTTTTTTTTCTTGGTCTGATTTGATTTTTTTTGTGTACTATGATAATTGTATAAATATGTATGCATATATTGTATTTAACATATATTTCTACCATGTTTAACATATATTGGACATTTTGCCATTTAGGGGAGGGGGTGGAAGAAGGGAGGAATTAGAAAACAAGGTTTTGCCAGGGTTAAGATTGAAGAATTGTTCATGCATATGTTTTGAAAAATAAAAAGCTTTAATAAAAAATTATTTAATCATTTAAGAAAGTATTTCTATATATTTCATTTCTTCCCATGAGTATGCTTAAGGGATAGAAGACACAATGGTGATCCATTTTAAGGATTGGCACTATTGAGATCTTAAAATGTTGTCATGATATTTAAAGCTGTTTTACTCTTCAGGCAATATGCTATTCTGAGATTAATAATATGGGATACAAAACACATAGGATGCTTCCAATATAACATGATTTAATGGACAAAAACCAAATGTTAGTGAAATCTATACCCAATAAACATAATGGCAATGCAAGAATGGATTAGAAAGAACTAATAATTTTATTTATGAAAAACAGTTTAAGGCAAAGGTTTACACACAAGTTTAGAGTGGCTATGGTAGAATTTATCAAGCATTAGCAGAATCACTGGTAATTCTTAATCAGATGAGACAATAGTAAGAAGACAAACAATGAAGAGAGACAAGGAGAAAAATGATATTATATATAAAGGCATAATAAATAGTGAAATTAATGTAATCATTAAATATATTTACATCAAATAGCATAGCACCTAAATACTTAAAGAAAAATCAAATTACAGTAATATGTAGTTTAGTTAATAATTAGTAGATATTTCAACATTTCTTTTTTAGATTCAGGCAAATCTAATAGAACAACTTACAGGAAACAAGTTGAAATTTACAACAGAATATTAATAAAAGTGATTATCATTATTTGTAATTACTAAATAGGAAAAATAAGATAATTTTTTAGTATTATGTGGTATCTGTACAAAAACTAACCATATTCTAAAACATAAAGAAATTATAATTAATAAGAAAAGTACAAAAATTCAAACATAAATGAAAAGCAAATAATGAATGGATTAAGTAACAAAACATGAAAAGAAAATAATAAAGAAGCAAGGTATAAATTTGGTTTGAATTACAACCTTACCATAAACTTTTGTGACCAATTAACAAGTTAATTAATGTAAGGGTCTCAGCTTTCTCATTTGTAAAATAAGGGGTTTAGACTCAATGACCTCTAAGATCTCTTCTGGTTCTAGATATATGGAACCAAACTTTATACTGTACCAAACTATACCAAACACTATACCAAAATTTGTGGAATGAGAGAAAGCATATCCTTAGGAGAAAGTTTTCTTTCTTTAAACACTAATATCTCCCAAAAACCAAAAAGAAACATTAGTGAAACTGAATAAATCACTAGAAAAAATTAGAAAATCAACAAATTAAAAACCTCTAAATAAATACTAAAATAAAAAGAGAACCCTTTAAAAATCAATGGAAAATATCAATTGAAAATAAAATACCACTGAAATAATAAATAAAATTTAGGAACAATTTTGTTTTTCTTTCAATATAAAAAGTATCATCTCATTTGATTTAAAAAAGAAGAAAATTATCAAAATCAAAAATTTGTGAGAGGAATTTACAACAAATACAAAATAAAGTATTAAAAATGATTATACTTGATTGTATGCCAATAAAATTGATTGATGAAAAATTATGAATAAAATATAAAAAAACAAAAAGGTTCCTAAAAATCTTAGTTTAATTTTAAGCTTATAAACAGTATAAAACAGAGAACCTAAGTTACATTATGTGAAGGAAAGAAACTAAAGAAACTGTGAGAGATTTCCTAAAAGAAAAAAAAAAACCAGTAACACCTTGGACCATTTTTTTTTACAAGTAAAATCTACAAAACATTTAGAGAAATAATTAATCCTCATGATAATAAATTGTACCCAAAAATGGAGAAAGAAAAAAAAATTACCAACCCCTTTTCCATGAGGACAGACCAATTATTTTAGAAAAAAAAAAAAAGACAAAGACAAAAGTTGAGAAGTAGAAGATAAAAGATTATCACTAGTCAATATTGGTGCAAAAACATTGAATGAAATTAGCAAAAAGGCTATATGATTTTATACAAAAAGTGCTTAGTAACACTATTGGGTTGGATTTACCATAGGAATATAAGGATTAGGGAAACTTCTAAACCTAATAAGCCATATTAATAACAATAATAACAAAATCGCATTTCTACATCAACAAATAAAGAAAAAGATGCCTTCAAAAATATGGCATTGATGAAAAAAATTCTAAAAAGCAAAGGAATAAGCAGATATCTCTTCATTACAATCATAGGTCATCTATTTGAAGGCAAAAACTAGTATTTTCTGCAAATGAGAAAATAGAAGATAAAAACATATATACGTTTGTCAATAAGATCAGGGATAAAGCAAAGATGTTCATCATCTCCCTCTGATACAGCACTAAAATTAAAGGCAATTTATTAATAATAAGATAAGACAAAGGAAATTGAAGGAATAAGATAGGAAAAACAATCTGTATTTGCATATGACATAATCTTTAAGTAACCTCAGATTCAATTTAAAAAACTGATAAAAATAGTTAAATTTTAACAAAGTGATTGACCATATGATCAACCATTAGAAATCATTATTTTTTTAACATCTGACTAATAAAACTCAGGAATAAGTTGAAGGAGAAATTTCATTCAAAATAACAACATGCATAAAATATTTGGGTCTATCCTAAGACATAAGCGTAATTTAAATAATAATTATAAAATATTCTACCAAAATAAAATTATTTAATATTTATAGAGACATCCATTTTTCATCCATGGTTTTCCTGAACAATATGTTTGCTACATAAATTAATTTACAAGTACAAAATAAACTCCAGGTAATTAGAGAAAACACTAAAAATTAAGGGAGTTGTGAAAGATATTTCATAGTAGGCAATCAGAATTCCATCTTAAAGGATTGAGAACTTCTATAAGGCAAAACTGAGGGCACAGCACATTTTATGGATGGAAAGCACCTAAAGTAAAATTAGGGAGGCAGGATATGGAGCACCATATATGAAGAGAGAGAAGGCTATTTATTAACTGGACTATATAGAATGAAATGGGGAGTTATGTATAATAAGATTAGTCTATAAAGCGTTTTAAAAGACAAATACAATAACTTATATTTGATCTTAAAGACAACCAGGTACAATTGAAATTCACTGAATTGTCTGGCAGCTATGTGGAAGATACATGGTAGAGAAGCAGGGAGACCCTTTAGAATAGTGCTGCAATACTCTAGGTGGAAGTTGATAAAGACCTGTATTAAGATAGTATTAGTTATGTGACAAGAGAAAAAAATGCAAAAGATTTTATGGAAAAAGAAATTGTCAAGATATGTCAACTGATTGGATTATGTATTATAACTAACAAGTTAATTTAATCAATCAAGACAATCAAACCTAATCATTTAGGTACCAATGGGGAACTTTAGGGCTGAGTAATATAGCTTAGCGTTACTGATAAAATTTCATTATATGCATATCGATTATCTACATACATATTTTATTACATACAAATACATAAATTTCATTATGTGCATATTAAAATTAACATATGCACCTATACATACACATAGAGATTTTAGAGAGATTTTAAAAATAATTTAATACTGTCTCCCTCTTTGAAAAAAAATTCATTCTGTAATGTCTCAGTCAGCATCTGTGATTCCTCTGATGGGGAGGGCAGCAAGGTTGATATAGTAAATAGAACTCTAGGCCTGGAGTTAGGAAGACCTGAATTCAAATCCAATCCCAGATACCAATGATGTGAGTCTGGATAAATTATTTAACCGAGCAGTTTGTCTCAGTTTCCTCATTTGTAAAGTAAGCTGGAAAAGGAAATGTCAAACTACTCCAACATCTTTGTCAAGAAAATCCCAAATGGGGTTACAAAGAATTAGACATGATTGAAATAACTGAATAACAAATGATGAGGCACTCCTAACTTCATAAGGAGGTTTACTCTATTTTTGAATAATTAATAGTTGGAATATTCATTATGTTGAACTTAAATTTTCCTCTCTCCTTACTTGCCTTTGTTCTAGATTGGTCCCATGAAATCACATAAAACAAGCTTAATTCCTCTTTCCACAAGAGCTCTTCAAATATCTGACAACAGCTATTGTCATGATTTTTATCCTTAAGACTAAAGATCTCCAGTTTTGTCTTTTTTTTAAAGTCTTCATTAGTCCTTTGTCACTCTCCTCTAAGTCCTATCCAGTTTTTCATTTTTTTCTTTTAAAATGTGGATGACTCTGGTGACCAACAAAGGTAGAGCAAAACTATATTTATTAAGAAATTTATGAATAATAAAATGAACATTTTATGGTGGATATAATATTAATAAAGGACAAAATCATAAAGTATTTAACTAATTCTTTCAAGTTTAGGAAGCATTGTCATAACTATACTTTGAGGTGAGTAATTATTATTGTATATTAAATTTATCACATATTTAAAAAGAAAAACAAGTTGCATGTAATAGATATGCAGTTTCATTGCAATCTTTCTTTCTCTTATGTTATGTATATGAAAGTCATCATTTTAGTTCATGTTTGTTAAGTTCAGAATAGAAAAAATAAAATGAAAAATGTAAAAAGTATTATCCCATTTTACCAAGGAGAAAATGAGTTTAATTAGATCTATTTAAGTATATTTTCTCTCAATTGTTTATCTCCAATTTCTTTTTCTGTATCTTGTTTGGATGTTGTTTGCAGTGTTGTTTCCTCCTTTACACTGTGAACTTGTCAGTATGAATTATGTTTTGTATTCCTGGTACTCAGCACAATGTCTTGTCACAGGAAGATAAATTAGGAGGATAATAATACAAGTAAGAGGTGATCAGGTGGTGAATATCAAGATTCATTTGAATTCTAATTTTGCTTTGTATAGTCGACAAATATAATATATGACTTTGACATTTCTCAATATTCTTCACAACTTCATCCCATTCTCCTTTTCAAATCTTATCACATACTGTTTTCAGCTGTTTGAAAAATGTCCAACTATGACCCATCTGGGGTTTTCTTAGCAAAGATACTGAAGGGGTTTGCCATTTCCTTCTCATTTTACCAATGAGGAAACTGAGGCAAGCAGGGTTAAGCAACTTGCCCAGAGTCACATGGCTTTCAAGTGTCTGAGACCAGATCTGAATTTAGGGAGATGAGTCTTCCTGACTTCAGGACAAGGAAGTCCTACACTTCCTAGATGCATCATCTAGATGCCCTTGTTATACATTACATATTATCACCTATTTAATAAACTCTAGTGTTTCCTACTGTTTCCCGTATCAAATGTTCAAAGTCCTTTGTAATATACTCTCTACACTAATCCCACCCACTCATTAAACTTTACTCCCTACCATACTCTTTGAGTGTATGTACTTGGCTTACAGAGTACACAGACAGTCCAGTCCATCTCTCAGAGCCAGGCTTTTTTTCTGGCTTTCTCCAATACCCAACATGCTTTTCTACTTTATTTTGATCTATGGGCTTCCTTTGAGTCTTCAAATAAAATTCCATTTTCTGTAAGAAGCTTCTTAATTCTAATGCTTTCCCTCTTTTAATTATTTTCTATTTATCTCACAGAAAGTTTGTTTATTGTCTCCCCTAATAAACTGTGGTCTTCTTGAGGGCAGGAGTTATGCCTCTTTTTGTATCCCTAAAAAGTGTTTAATTAAATTTTCGATTCATTGACTCAACTTATAATCAAAATATTTCATAGAGAAATGCCAACAAGAGTTCTCTGCCACAGTACTGGAAACTATACCTCAGATTGACATGTAGTCATTATTTAATACTCTTTGGGTATATGTCATTCAATTAGCTATGAATTTACCTAACCATATTGTTTGTTATACCTTCTATCCACACATATACTAGGACAAACTTTATCAAATGCCTTATTAAAATCCAGGTAAATGGAGTCTATAGTATTTATTTGATCTGTTAACCATATCATTTAAAAAAAAAAAAAGAAGTTGTTTTGTTATAACTTGTTTTTAGGAAAGTCTTGCCAATATTCAGTATTATCAATTCTCTTTCTAAATGGGCATTAACCATCTATTTAACAGTCCTTTCTAGAATTTTCCTAGACATTAAAATGAAAATAAAAATTAATTCTCAGAATCTAATTCCCTCCCATCACTAAAAATGAGGAAAATTTCCTCATTCCAATTTTTGGCATCTATTCTAGTCTACATGATTTAAAAAATAGTTCTTTGTTTTGTATCACACCCTAAAATTTATATGCTGGAAGATGTAATTCATCTAAGCTTAGATATCTTTAACTTACTTAAAGCAGGTAGGTGTACTCTTATCACACCCTTCACTTATTTTGAGCTTAAATTCTCTCTTAATAATGTTTTTTCTACCTATTTCTGTTTGCCTGTCATTTTTCTTAATGGTAAACAGGGAGGCAAAATAGGGATTAAATAATCTCATTCTTTCTTAAAAGATGTGAAGGGATTAAACTTTGCAGCAATTAGCTGAATATTTAGTTACAGTTTCTTGTATGAATCATATCAATGTAATATTTCTGATAAGCTAATCAGAAATAAATGTAAGGGGTTACAAGATCAGTATTGAAATGTAAATTTTGTTAGTATAACTTTCCCATACTATAGCTACATAACAACAAAAACAGCAGCACACACAGAAACAGAAAAGATGGAAATCTTTCATTTATGTCTTACAAGGTAATCCCTATTGAAACAACAGTGAAGGATAAAGCACTGACCATTTTTTATTGTGGGGTTTACATTGGTCAGAGATGTAACTAGACTCCAAGAAAAGAAGTTTAAATTTGTGCAAACTTAGGGATTGGCACAGAAGAAAATACATATCATGATGTTGGAAAAAGGGGTCAAAAGCAGAGTGGAAGTCAAAGACAACCTAGCAGGAGAAGAACAAAAGACTTAAAGGCATAAAATACATAAAATATACATATTTATATATTACAAAATATGTAAAAACATAGAGAAAATCTGGTAAAAGCCCAAGCCCCAAGTAGACAAACCAACAAAAGCCCAAAGAAAGAAGAAAAAATAAACAATACACTGCAAAAAAGGCCAAAGCCCTCTCACTAAATTGTAAGCTTTAATGGAAAATGAATCAAAAGACCTTAAAAAAATGAGATGACATAACAATAAATTCTACAAACTTCCAAAGATCAGAACAAGAGTAAGAAATTTCTGAGCTGTGAAAAAAAAGAAATACAATTAACAATGGAATTTAGGATTGAAATTAGATTGAAAACCAGAATTTTTAAAGAAATATATAAGAAAAAATAAGAATATGCACATTGATCAGAAAAAAGTGAAAAACAACTTTAAATTATGATACAAGGTAAATTATCGAACATTAAAGATAAAATACATTGATAGATTAAAGGATCAGAGCTATCTCAGAAAAATCACAATAAATCAGAAATTCTAAATAAGATGATGCAAACACACATATTTATGTCAAAGCAATGGTATAAGGCAACCTTTTTAACATAAGAAAAATAGCTATCTAAAATGAAACAAGCAGGATTTCCCAATAAATATAGGAGTGAAGCAAGAATGGTTACTCTCCACAATATAATTTGATATAGTTCTAGAAAAGTTAGCCATACATAGCAATAATTCAAAAGAAAGAAATTAAAGGTGTAATAAGTAAAGAGGAAAAAAATATTCATATTTGCTGATAATGATTTACTTAGAAAATTCTAGGGAAGCAACAGATAATAATTAAAACAACTAATAGTTTTAGCAAAGTTGTAGGTGAAAATAATCCCTATTAAAATCAGTAATATTCCTACAAAACACCCAAATCCAAAAAATATTAAGAGAAAGGGAAATCTGGTTCCAAATAATCACAAAATGACTAAACTATTTAGTGATAAATCTAACAAAGTAAACAAAATCCTTATATAGATTCTATTACAAAGTGCTCCTTAAAGAGATAAATGATAATTTATATGGCTGAAGGAAGAGTCCTTGCTAGTTTCTTGGCCATGTTGATATAATAAAAATTGTTATATAACCAAATTTTTAGGGTTTTTTTTTTTTGTTTTGTTTTGTTTTGTTTTTTTTAGTAATTTTTGATTTTAATGCTAGACCCATCCAAATACCACAGAAATACTGTATGGAACTCAATAAAATAACAAAATTCATTCAGAGGGGAAAAAATACCTTGAATATAAAAACACATAATAAAAAGAGGTAGCAAGAGAAAGGAATAGCACTTCCAGATCATAGAATATAAACAAGAACCATCAAATTCATTGGAAGTAGCTTCTGGCCAAGATGGTGGTGTGGAGGCAGACAGCTGCTTGAGCTCTGCGTTTTCTCTCAGAATTTACTTTATGACAAGCCTCGGAATTAATGCTTGACCAGAAAAGAAACCCACAATAATTACCAACAGAAGACATCCTTGAAATCTGCCAGAAAAGGTCTGTGTTTGCTTGGGGGAGGGGACGAACAGACTGGGCACAGGCTGAGGACAGAAGTGAGAGCAAGGCAGGTAGCTCACACTGCTCAGACCGGGGGGGGGGGGGGGGGGGGGGGGGGGGGGGGGGGGGGGGAGGTGCGATCTCTTTCCTTTCTGTGAAACACCTTTACTCCAGTGTGGATATTCCGTTTTGGTAGCAAGCCAGGAGCAGCAGAGGTAAAGAATAAAACCCCAGAAAGCTAGCATCTCTCAGACTGGCCACCCGCCACCCCCACCCAGAGTGACTCAGCACGTTCTTAGAGCCTCAAAGCGCAGACTCAGTGCAGCCATCGCTGTCCTGTTACTGCCTTGCTGCTGCTTTCTCCCACAGTCTGTAGAGAAAGCCCAGTAACACCATCCAGCCCCATCCCCCACCAGAAACAGACCAACTGTTTCTCTTGTCAATTTGCTTTTTTTTCGATTCCTGCTCTGACAAAATGAACAAAAAATGTAAAAGGGCTCTAACCATTGACAGCTTCTGTGTGGATAGAGAGCAGACTTCAAACCCTGAAGAGACTAAAAGCAGACTGTCTCCAGAGGAATCCCCTAAGGGAGATATGATCTGCTTCTCACTACACAAGACTCTCATAGAGGAAATCAAAAGGCTCTCACAAGAGAGGTAGAAGAGAAATAGGAAAAGGAAAGAGAAGCTTGGCAAGAGAGTCTGGAAAAGTCATCAGAGTGGATAAAGAGATTAAATCATTGAGAAATAAAATTAGTGAGTTGGAAAAAGAAAACAACTCTCTAAAAAATAAAATGGATGAAATGGGGAAAAATTCCATAGAAGAAAAAAACTCAATTGGACAATTACAAAAAGATATAAAAAAAGTGAGTGAAGAAAATACATCATTGAAAATTAGACTCAAACAAGTAGAAATGAATGAATCAAGGAGAAACCAAGAAGTAGTCAAGCAAAACCGGAAAAATGAAACAATTGAAAAGAATGTCAAATACCTTATTGGAAACCTGTAAAACAGATCCAGGAGAGACAATTTGAGAATAATCAGACTCCCTGAAAAATGTGAGGAAAAAAAAGAGCCTGGACACTATTTTCCAGGAAATTATTAAAGAGAACTGCCCAGATGTTTTGGAAACAGAGGGTAAAATAGACATTAAAAAAATTCATCAATCACCTACTAAAAGGGACCCTAAAATCAAGCGCCAAGAAATATAGTGGCCAAGTTCAAGAACCATCAGACAAAGGAAAAAATATTGGAAGCTGCTAGAAAAAAGCAATTCAGATATGAAGGAGCCACAATAAGGATAACCCAGGATCTAGCAGTGTCCACATTAAAGGAATGAAGGGCCTGGAATATGATATTCTGAAAGGCTAAGGAACTTGGTATACAGCCAAGAATAACTTACCCAGCAAAAATGAGCAGCCTTTTCCAGGGAAGAAGATGGACATTTAACAAAATAAATTACTTCCATCTATTCTTGATGAAAAAACCAGATCTACACAAAATGTTTGCTCTTCAAATACAGAACTCAAGAGATTTATAAAAAGGTAAAAGAAATCTTGAAATTCATTGGAAGTAGTTTAAAAAAGAGGCATATCAATAGATATGACTGACTTATGATCAATGATCAATAGATTGACAAGGGAAAGATAGACACAAATATAACTCATATATATGAATATGAATATAAAAATAACAGTATTGCATAAATCTAAAAATATAAATTGTTTAAGAGGAACTCCCTCTCTGGTAAAAACACTTGAGGAAAGTAAAAAGCAGTCTGTCAGAAATTAGGCATGAATCAACACCTTATGGATTAATTCAAATTTAAAATGGATATGTGACCCCAATATAAAAGATCACAGCAAAAAAAAAATTTAAGATAATCAAATATTATTCCTTTCATAACTATGGATAATATATATGTTCTTAATAAAGATTTTTAAAAATAATATAGATATTCTGATTACTTGAATTTGAAAGCTTCTGAACAAACAAAATATATCTAGGAAGTGAATAGATGAGATGAGGTTGAATAGAGAAAAAGTTCTTTTTATTAAAGTTCTTAGATAAGAGCTTGGTATCCAAGATATATAAACAACTAAAACACTCATATGTTTGTATGAATATGCATATACAGACATGTTATACATGCTGTTTATATACAAGTATACATGCATATCTATTTATGTATGCATTCACATGCAATTCTTTTTAGAACTGTGAAATCCTTTAACTATATACACACTTGGTGTATAATATATACATATTTTGAAATGAATGTGTACATACACTCACATGCATATGCATCCATGTGCATTTGTTCATGTATCCATAGAGGCAGTTGGGGCGGGGGGGGGGGGGGGGCAGAGGATCGAACTTAGGTATGGAATCAGGAAGATCCCAGTCTAAATCTGGCTTCAAACACTCTCTAGCTGTGTGACCCTGAGCATGTCAGTTTATCTTTGTTTGCTTCTGTTTCCTCATCTATAAAATGGGGGAAATAATAGTACTTAGCTCCTAGAATTGTTTTCAGCATCAAATAAGACAACATTTGTAAAGCACTTAGCATGGTGCCTGGCACACAGTCGGTATTATATAAATGAGCTATCAGTATCATCATTATCAGCAGCAGCAGCAGCAGCCATTCCCTAATAGATCAGTGGTCAAAAGAATACCCGAAAAAATCTTCAAAATCACTAATACAATCAGTAAGCACGCATTTATTAAGCACTTATTATAAATGCCAGGCCCCAGGGATACAAAGAAAAGTTAAAGCAAATCTTGGTTCTCAAGGAGTTCATAGTCAAATGAGATTTTTAAAAATATTAAAATTATATACAAACAAGAAATGTACAGATAAATTATCAAAAATCAATAGAGAAAAGGAATTAACATTAAAGAGGATCAGGAAAGGCTTCTGGTTTAAAAAAAAATGAAATTTTAACTGGTACTTGAAAAAGAAGGCAGGCAAGCCAGGAGGAAGGCAGAGATGAAAAGAGATAATTTCAGAAAAGGGACAGAAAACATTGCAGAGAGAAGAGCAATGGAAATAGTACATGAAGAACGCATGAAAGCCAGTGTTACTGGAATGTAGAAAATATGGAAATGGGTAAAATATAAGATTGAAATGTTCTTTGGAAAAGAGTAAATATGAACTCTAAAATTTTTTCACTCTGTAAAATTTTGCCTTAACAAATAATTTTCTCCACTTTGCTGCTATTTCCCCTCCTCCCCCCTCCATTAATTATAGGGCCTCCAATCTTACCAGCCTTAGATGTCAATGTTTTTTCTTTAAACTTTTTTGCATATTTAAAAATTTTATGAAAACTTTCATGAAATAGGGTTCTTATGTAGTAATGCAAATATTCAAACTATTAGGTGCAGATTAATGTGAATAATGAATCCCTTGAAGTGACTATATGATTTGAAACCACAGTGCATATTTCCAATGGGCCATATTACCAATATCATATTTTATATAGTAAATATCTGTTACTATATTTTATATAATTATAACTTTGAATAGAGTGAATTTGAATATATGTGACTACTTTAGAGGTTTTATTATTCACACTAATCTGACCTAGCTGTATTAAAATGGTATGATGATGATTCTAGCATTCATTGATATAGCAAAAATATTTTATTTTGAAAATTCTTTGAAATGTTTTATAAGCCTTCAGAAGTAAAGAAATGAAGCATAAATTGCACATCAAATGAATTTCACCAGTTAATTTACAATTCATATATCCTAATTTGTTTAGTTTCTCTTCTGTTTTCATGAATATCTACATCAGACCTGTCACCCCAGTAAATAAGATACTCTTGATGAACATTTTTAATTCTAACCAGTACTAAACTAATTTAAGCTCACAAAATAACACACTTGTGTTCCCGTAGTCTGTTTATGAGCAACAAATGTTCTAAACATCTTAGAATTTATCATCAGCCTATAATTAAACAGACTTCATATAAAATAACTGTGAAGTAATCTTGAAAATCTCATTTTTTTCCTATATTCTATTTTGACAGTAATACTACCTATGTAATCTCATGCAATGCTAAAAAATATTTGTGAAGGTAGGGGGAGACAAGGATTTCTTATGTGGCTATTATGTGTCATGTAATACAAATACTATCTTATTTTGATGTGGGTTAAGATTCCTTTCTAATTCCCAGCCCCCATGAATCCCAAAGGGAGATATCCGGGCTGTCCCAGCTCCCACTCTAATGATCTGCTCAGGTTTCCCCAATCCCCACCCCCCAGCACAAACAGTTCCTTATCTAAAAACCCATTGAATTCTATTCAAATTCTAACCCTGGCTGAAACCAGCCAGGAGCTAATCTGGGACTTCACCCACAGGCCCCTTTCAAAAATACCAAAAGCCCCCATTATAAAAAGAGTGAAACTAGAGCCCACTCTTTGCAGGAGCCCCAAACATGGCATCCTTACACTGGGCATGTCAAGGGTTCCCGTCCGCCCGGTGCCAGCCCTGGCCCTGGCGTCTTTCTACCTTTAACCTTACTTCCAAACCCAAAATAAACTTCCTTTATCAATCTAGGTTTTCATCTGTAAATTCCTTTACAGAGAACTCCTGTACTACTACTAGACTTCATTTAACTCTGTATCCTTGCACTGAATCCAAAGGGGTTGCAGAAGAGCTCTATTTGACTCCCTGTACCCCAAACCTGCCATTAGACCTCAATTAACCCTAATTTCATCTAGGTACCCCTTACCTAATTCTCATCATGTGGTTCCCTGACTGGGAATCCCGAAAACTGGAACCCTGAAAACAACATAATTTGGCTATCAAACGGAACCTTAACCTTTTCAGGGCTCTCAGAACCAATCTGGGTTCTCAGCTGTTCACACAGTATTCTTCAGGGAAGAATATCTGTGTTCCTCCTTTTGTCTCACCCTATCTCTAAAACATAGGAGCACCAAGACCGAGTCTGGGCTGCGAGCAAAATTCTCCCGTGGAGATTACTTGCATTTCAGGCAAAAAGTCCTCTTTTTGTCACACTATTTTTAGGGATAGCAGGACCAAGGAACCCGGAACTCTGGATGAGAAAAAATGCTTCCAGAGACAAGAGATATTTTCTAAGGCATTTCTAATCCCTTTTCTCTTACCAGAAAGCTGGCTCGAGCAGGCTTGGAACTCTGAGACACAGGAGGAAGTGTCTCTTCTTCACCCCTCCCTCCCCACCATAATGCCGTTCTGAGGACCCCATCCCTCTGGAGGGTCCTAGACCAGTAGTCTCTTTGATCTGTTCTGGGGGAGAAATCTCGCACGCCACTGTAGTGGTCAGGCTGTAACCACAAGGAGAAAGGTCATTAGATTGGGGTGAGCTTGGAGATATGTCTCTACCTGGATGCTGCTCCCTGGACAAAGGTATGAGCTACCCCACCCTCAAGTTCTGGCATGAGCCCTGGACATCTGGGAAGCACTGAGTAAGATAACATCTCTTTCTCCCCCTATTCTCTCTTTTCTCTCAAACCTCTCCCATGTGGCTTGGCAACCTACCATTTAAATAAGCTCCCATCCTGTCCCCTTGTTGGGGTACTGTACAATGGGGAAATTGGGGATTCAAAACTCTTTAAAAAGATACTTTGCCAGCAAGCTGAAGAAGCAGTCTACACCTCTCCCAGACCTTTTACCTAGCTCTTAAAGGAGTCAAAACTTTCAGCCCTCTCAGAGAATTAGCTTGCCCCATACATTTTGAAACAGGATTTGGTTTCCCTGATTTGGTCATCCTGCATTAGAGCAATGTCTCCCACCACAGCTTTTCACTGTAGCAACCTTAAAATTACGTTTTTCTATGTTCAGGAGGCTGTCTACAAAGACAATTTAAACTGCTCACTTTTTTTCTTAGCCTTAGGGCACTTACCTGCTAGTGGACAGATATTGTCTCTCTTCCTTACCTAACCTTACAAGTGAGCCTTTTGCTCTTAGCACACTCTCCTATTTTTCTGGATTGGCATTCTATACTCCCTGCCAACAATTAAAGGTTTCTTTCTTAGGTTCCGACCCTAGCCAGATTGCAGCTTCAAGAAAGGCCTTTCAGGATGATGGCTGGGGAATAAAATTCCTAATCAAGGCAAATTAAATTAATTGTTAAGAGAGTGAAGATAGTTTCTTTTGTCTTTTTTTGTTTTTGTTTTTTCTCATTCCCTGTATACAGGTAGGAAATGAGTTAAAAGTGAGAGACTGAAACAATTTGTAAATTCCTCAACTACTTTCAATTTGGCACCTATCTAGACTTCTTTTTCTCTGTTCTGTTATGCCACAATTTTCTTTTGCTGCCTCAGTTTCCCTAAACTGATCTCTATAGAATATGAATAGATTCTCCTTTAATATGTCTCTTAATGCAGAAACAAACACTGGGCTTGAGAATCTCAACACCTGAACTCCTGGTAGAATTCCAATCTCTCTCACCCAACGCCCAACTTTCTTTTTAGGAGTCACGTATCTCCAATTAGGGTCTGACTTTTTTCTAAACACTCCAATGCCCCCACCCTCAACTCACTAAAGGTTGGGTGAGGCAGAATCTTTTATCTTTCAACTGACCACTGCTATCTGCAAGCACCTGGTTTGCCTGGGGTGAAGGCTAGCTGCCTTCCACTCCCCTCTGCCTTTTGGAAATGGAGTGGGGAAGAGCCACGTGGAATTCATCCACCCACCTTCACAGAGGCTTGGCTTCAGTGAAAGATTCCCAGATAGATTAGCCTTTAAGTTAATTGATCTATTTTTAAAAAACTTGTTAAAACTGAGATTTGTTAAAACTGTTTAACTATTGCTGTATGTTTGAGGGATTTTAGGAAATTTACTAGTCTGTTATGTATGATCTGATAATTTCTGTAAAAAGGGGGAGGAAGGAAACTGATTAAAGCTGGTCAGGAAGTTGGGAAAAACTGATGTATTTTTATTAGGCATTTCTGCCCTACTTCCTATTTCATTAAGTTCAGATTGAATTAGAAATTATTTTAATTTTAAATTTTACTTAAAATTTATTGGAATGATTTGCTGGGTTATGTTTTAACTTTGAAATCCCTTATTCAGTCTTTGGGATTATTCATTAGAAACAACCAGAAATCAGACACCTGTCCAAGGACTGGCAATCTTTCTGATCTGTTTCTCCAGTCCTGTTACTCCAGTTCCTTAATTATTATTTCAGCATTTCGATATCAGTACTCTAATGGAGTGGCTTGTCATGGTCTAACTGCATAATTTGCTCAGAAATCTGTCTCCTACTAGCAGCTCCTGTTCCAGAGAGAAGGGGACAGGTGGAGCTACTCCAGGCCCCATTTTTCCCCTCTTTTGGAGCCCCTGACAGACGTGGGGTGCCCCTCTTAGGGCAGCAGGACTGCCGTTAGCACTGCTACTCACCAGATTCTGAGTTTAATGCACAAATGACCACAGACCTCAAGACTGTCCATATCTGGCTGAGATGCCCCCCCAACTGCAGAGATTCGAACAAGAAGGCTTGTGTGTCTCCCTGAATGAGGAATGCTGTCTGATGCTAATAATTCTGGGGTTATCACAGAGAAACTGGTCCTTGCCATAAATCCTTGTATTTTTATAGTTTTAGTCTGGTTTAATTATTATTGTCCTAACTCAGTTTCCCTAATTGTCCTGACTCAGCCCTGTGTCAGTTTCCCTGCTTCTCAGTTCTCCCAAACCTCCCTGGCCTCCTTATCAGAAGACCTGATAAGTGTAAAGGAACTTAGGTTTAGAATATCAGAATGCCTCTCCCATTCTAAGCTATCGGAATGTCTTATCAAGATACCGTCTTCTCCTGATTATGTCATCTTTCTGGAGACTCACTCCAGTCCTATGGACTGTTTCTGCCTGTGTCTATTTCAGTCTTTCTGATTTACTGTTCATGAGGTAACATGAACCCCCACACTTTCTATTAGCGAGGTAAGACAGGCAGCTTCCCAGGACTTGGCTGACCTGTCTTGGAGCTCTACGATCAGCTGGGTATTTATATTGTAAATACTTCTGAGAATTGACAAAAATTAAAGCTTTTGTCATCTCTCTTTCTCTCTTGGGGACGGCCAAAAGAGAATGAAAAGCTATAGAATTGAGGGGAGACTGGGGTTAGACTCACTTGCCTTGAAAAACTCCATCACTTCAGTATTAGAATACTAAACAGATTAGCTGATCTCTCTCCACCTACCTTGAAAAAACTTCTTTTGCATACTTATGCCCTGCTGCTAGTGAGACACACCCACCAAAGCTAGCTTCTTTCAAAGCAAAAGAGGTTGGGAAAGAGCAATAAAATTTAAACTTAGCCTGGGCGGGTCCACAAAAGCTGCCTGGACAGATAAAAGAGATGCTAATTGCTGTCAGACACTCAGGCAGAAAAGAAAAAAAACTAGTTTGATTCGGTTTATTTGTTAACATAAGTTATACTTTAAATCTAGCTCTGCTGGACATGTGTGGATTTGTGGAGTTTTGAACTATTCACTATATAGTGTGAATTTTACAGGTTTTGCAGGAAAAAGGAAAGAGATCTGCATGATTTTAGGGAATGACAGAAGGTATTGGGAAGGTATTTGGGAGAAGAGGTGGGGGAGAGAGAAATGGGATCCTTTGTCCTCTAAGGTAAAGATTCAATTCATCCTCCCACTGCTTTCTGCTACTTTAAATGTGATCCATACTTTGGTAGGATTATTTCTAAAAGTTTAATTGCTATTTTAAGAACTTCTTGAATTCTTTTATGTGGAATTGGACATTCTGTATAAGTTTAAATTGATTGTATTTCATTGGGTCAGAGCCTTTAAAATAATAAGTTTTTTCTTTGTCCTTTTGAAAATGTATCTGTTAAGGACAACATGCAATTTGGAATATATTTCTATGTATTGTGTATTATTTTTTTTCCCTGAGGCTGGGGTTAAATGACTTGCCCAGAGTCACACAGCTAGGAAGTGTAAGTGTCTGAGATCAGATTTGAACTCAAGTCCTCCTGAATTCAAGGCTGGTGCTCTATCCACTGCGCCACCTAGCTGCCCCCTATGTATTGTGTATTTTAAAAGCAAATTGATTTGTATGAATAATATTCACTTATGAAACATCTACTTGGATATTGTTTAAGTTATGAACTTATTGGGACAAATTCCTTACTGCTATCAAGATAAGGTTATGACAAATATTTGTTTAGAATTTATTAGAAATCTGATTAATGGAATCTGTTATTGGAGATAAAATTTATTGGGCTCATAATTAATGCTTTTTAGGAGTTTTAAAGCTCTGCCCTCTGACAGTTAGTGGAACAATTGATTGGAATGAAAGTGGGTTAAAATTATTTCATTCTGTATGTGCTGAAGGTTGAGTTTTAACTGCTCATGTTATAGTTATGTTCTTGCATTTTTTCCTCCTGTAACTGATTTCTATGATCAGAGCAATAGTCAGTAGAATTGCTAATGCAATTCAATTATGTCATACCTTGCTGTTTTCAGCCTTATTTTGCATATATATCTATCCTAAATGTTTGGGCAAATAAGTTTTTTTTGGCCTGGTCATCTGTCTGTTACTGGAAAATTAACAGAGGTCTGTGACACCGAAATTACTGCTAACCTGAGACTCTCAGTTCTTCTCTTCTAAGGGCAACTTCTGCCTCCTGAAAGAAACACTCAGAGCAGATGTGCTCTTTTAAATATAAATCTCCCAGACTCCTGTAAGAAAGACCACCACAGCAAACATCTCAGGGGCTGGTAAGCTGGGTAGGCTGCACTGATACTGTGCACCCCCTCTGCCTCCTTTCCCCCCTTCCCCCCCATAAGAGTGGGGAAACTAGAAGGGAAGATTCAGGATCTTTGCTTACTTTTCTGATAAGATTGAGAAACTAAACCCCTATCATTTTAAAGAAAAGCAGCCACAGTTAAAAGATTTCCAAGACCTTAAAGTGCATTCTTATCTTGAATAGATATTAAGGCCTCTTGCTTCCTCTGACTTAGCTTTCCTGGAAATTAAGAATGAAAGAACTAAACTCCAGGATACTTAACACCGTTTGCCATAGACAGATAATGTTTTCTCTCAGCATTTTCTTGTACTTCTCTTTGATAGTTAGATGGGCCATGAGCATTTTCATTTTCCTATTCCTGAATATCACCATTTCCACCCTGGATGACACCCCACTTTTAATCTGTTCCCGAGATCTGTTTTCTCTAGGCTTCAAACTTTGGATCCTCAGCTGCCCTTCAGCCTGGAGAACATTGACTGGACAATTGACTGGGAACAACTGAGGGACACCCCTTAGATGCCCTGCTGCCATCCCTCACACCTCACGCTTCACTTCCTGGCATGAAGCCCCAAATCTCTATGACCCTTGTCAGCTCGAAGCAGTTAAGAAGAAATCAGCGCCCCTTTTCCCACATGCATCTGGAGGTGACTGTTTGAGGGGGGGAAAAAGAGGGGACCCGGCTCCTCTGAAGATCCTTGGAGAAAATTTTCAACCCTGCCTCAAATGAGGGATACTGTCCCAAATCTTTTTTAAAACGAATTTAAGTTTTAACTGTTTGAGGGGGGAAAATAATGTGGGTTAAGATTCCTTTCTAATTCCCAGCCCCCATGAATCCCAATAGGAGATATCCAGTCTTTCCCAGCTCCCACCGGATCTGAGCTAACTAGAGCTGTTCCAGCTCCCACTCTAATGATCTGCTCAGGTTTCCCCAACCCCCCACCCCCAGCACAAACAGTTTCTTATCTAAAAACCCATTGAATTCTATTCAAATTCTTACCCTGGCTGAAACTAGCCAGGAGCCAATCTGGGACTCCACCCACGGGCCCCTTTCAAGATTACCAAAAGCCCCTATTATAAAAAGAGGGAAATTGGAGCTCACTCTTTGCAGGAGTCCCAAACCAGCTATGCCAAGGATTCCTGTCTGCCTGGTGCCAGCCCTGGCCCTGGCATCTTTCTACCTTTAACCTTACTTTCAAACCCCCAAATAAACCTCATTTACTAATCTAAGTTTTCAGGTCTGTAAATTCCTTTACAGAGAACCCCTGTGCCACTGCTAGACCGCATTTAACTCTGTATCCTTGCACAGAATCCAAAAGGATTGCAGGAGAGCTCTATTTGATTCCCTGTACCCCGAACTTGCTTCAATTAACCCTAATTTCATCTAGGTACCCCTTACCTAATTCTCATCAATTTGATCCTTAAAACAATCCTGGGATGTAGCTGTAATTATCTTATTTAATGATAGAGGAAACTGATACAAATAGAAGTTAGGTCAGGGTCACTCAGTAAGTGTCTGAGAGCAGATTTGAATGCCAATCTCCCCTACTCTAGAATTAGTACTTTATCCACTGTATTGCTTAGCTCCTAGTATATAGTTACCAACATTGTTAGTTATCTGGTCCCTAATTTTTTGGCCACATGAATACAGTTCATCTTTTTCAAGAAAGGAGATTATTTCTATCTTGTGTAATTTCTCTCCCTAACCCACTCTTTTCCTTTTTCCTGTCCTCTGTTGAAATGAAGGTATTGCCATATATTATATTTAATTTATATTGTAACTTATTTAACATGTAGTAGTCAACCTGCCATCTGGTGGGGGTGGGGGAAGGAGGAGGAGGGGAAAAATTAGAACAAAAGGTTTGGCAATTGTCAATGTTGTAAAATTACCATGCATATATAGATATAGATATAGATATAGATATAGATATAGATATATCGATATATAGATATAGATAGATATATGTGTGTATATATATATGTATATATATATACATACATGTATATATATATATATATATCTGATAAATAAAAACTATTAAAAAAGGAAATGAAGATATTTCTACTTCAAACTCTTTATGTAAGAATGTACTTGGATGAACAACTCTATTTCCAATTTAAATAAGAGTTAAGTTCATGAGACAGATATTCCTTCACACTTCTCACCAATGTTTTCTTGTTCTTCTGGCCAACTTCAATTATGAAAGATAGTAAGAGCTCTCATTTTCTCATTTCAAACCAACAAAAACTGGCCCCAGAATTAGGGGTTTTCTCTTTATTTAAATTCCTTTGTAAATCTGGAAGACTGGGATTCTGAAGGGACATCTCTTCCATTAGAATATAAGCATTGATCATCATTTAGACTTTCAGTTTGCTAAAATTGATTAATTTTCTAAGTTTCTCTTTTCTGAGCTTTTGTATTTCAAAGATGCTAATCAACTCTGATTTTATTCAAAAGCAAGGAAGTCTTTTATTTCAATTAAAGCTACTTTCTGCCCCCTACACTGTTTTGCAAGCTATTATTCTTGGTTGAAAACCCACCCACCCACCACTTTTTTTTTTTTTTTTTGTCTTTTGGAATACAATTTCCAGGATTTCCTTTTCTTTAGGATTCTTGAAGCACAGTAGTGTTTGATACAGGCAGTTAGTTGTTTCTTGGTATTTGACCTCTTCTTATGGCTGATTATCTAATTATTTATTTGATCTGAAGATGGATTTTGGCCTATATTCCTGGATATTTTCAATTTGATCTCTTCATTCTCCCTCAAAAGTGACCAATGAATTTTTTTAAATTTTCATTTCATCCTCTAATTCTAGTCTATTTGGGAATTTTTAAAATGATTTAAAAAATTATATTTGCTACTTGGTTATGATTTTCAATTCTTAAATTGACACTCCTTTACCTGTTTTTCAGTTTAGTTGTTTTTGAGAGTGGATATTTTATATGTTTTTCTAATTAGAACTTGCCTTAGTTCTAATGCATCTTAATAAATTACCAAGTTTTGTTTGCTTTGTTGTATTTTATGAGTAGTTCAATACTTGTCACATTATCCACTTTCTGTTCAAAGCTATTTAATATCTTTCCAGTATTTTTACTCAAGAGCTCTAATTCATTCACTTACTACTTTTCTTCTATTTACTCTTAGAGCTATTGTGATCAATCATGATTTTTCTGAGGCTCTACTTGTGCTTATTGTGAGACTACTCAAAGTTTATTTCATTGTGTTCTGAATTTCCTCATATTTATTTGAATCTTTAGTATCAATTCTTGGATTTGGACTTTGTGCTAGGGTTAGATTATAAGTACCCCTCAAATTTAGGGTCACTGCTTTATCTTGTCCCTTCTTCAATCTTGTGATTGGGTTCTGATCTTTTCTTTTGATGAAATTTCTGGTTTCTGTTTCCTTAACTTTGTAGACCAATGCATATATGTCCTTGGCCCCCTTTCCATTTCCTCCTTCTGTAATCACCAACTGGAAATGATGTTGGTAGGAGTAGAATAAGGCAGCTGGATGATATGGTAGATAAGACCACTGCACTTAGAGTTAGGACAATCAGATTCAAATCTAATCTCAGATGCTTATCAGTTGTTTGACTGAACAAATCATTAAACCTCTGCCTGTCCCAGATTTCTCAACTATAAGAAAAGAATAATAATAACCCCTATCTTTCAGGATTGTTGTAAGGATTAAATGAGATATTTGTAAAGAACTTAGCACAGTGTCTGACCCTAGGAACTGATAAATTCTTGTTTGGCTGTCTGAATGTAACAATCTCTCTCTCCTTAGTTGTCCATCTACTGGGAAATTATTCTATCTCTGGCTTCTTAGAGGGTTCAAAGGCATGAATGAACTGCCCATCCTTAACTCCCTTTGCAGTGACCTATCAAAGGTTGTTCTTTATCCTATATTATACATATGACAACTCAGGGCTGAGATGCTATTTGTTGCAGGTTCCATCTATCAAAGATTGGAATGGTTTTGGACCCCTGCATCCACCTACCCATGTTCTCCTAATGTTTCCACAGGCTCCTGGTCATTCTCTTGTACCGCCTTGGACTGGATGGAGATGTTTATTGGCCTTTCCCTTTGTTTGCTGATCATTATTTCATTTGTTGTCCTTTAAAAATTTTTGCTGGGATGTTTATTGAGGAATATGGGTTTGGAACTATCTTTTCACAATGACATATTAAGTGGAAGTCTTGAGATTATTTCTTTTGATTGATTCATTCATTCACCCAACAAGTACTCATTAAATACTCACTATGATACAATTTGTTTTGACCCAAGACAAATGAATTCCTAAATAACTTCTCTTGTAAATTATATCCCCAAAACAATTTGATTTATAGAAAGATGACATTTTAAACTTTGACTGTGGCATAGATTTTTAATTAACTTTTATTTTATCCTGAATCTGGTTAGAAAATATTCTCCTAGTGATAATTATGGAGACATAACCTATTGTTACCTTTCATTTATTTTAAAGGTGTCTTTTTATATTTAGATAATTTGTAGTAAATAGATAATTGATAATATATTATGGTATATCCTATAAGATGTTAGTCTTAACTCATTTTCTACCAAACTATCTCACCATCACTTTCCTAATAGTTTATGTTCTGGGTTTGTCAAACAATAGACTGCTGTGAACATTTGTTTCAAGGTCATGCTTATCTACTTTAATCCATTCATCTACATTTCTGCTTTTCATTTAGTACCAGATGGTTTTTGATAATTACTGCTTTGCATTACCCTTTGAAACCTGGTAGTGCTAAACTTCATTCCTCCTTATTTTTCTACCACTTTATTTCTTTATATTCTTTAACTTTTATTTCTCCAATTGAATTTTATAGTATTTAATTCTATAAAATATTCCTTTGACAATTTGATTATGGCATATACTAAAAATATAGAATTTGTATGTTCATTTTTGTTATATATTTTTACTGTCTAGGAATAGTACAGCTATGTACACTACATTATCTCTTCAAATACTTAGATAGTCTTATAGTCTATTAAAGTTATTTTGTAATTCTATTTATCTAAGTCTTAAATGTGTTTGAGTAGGTTGATTCTCAGTATATATATTCAATATATTTTGCTATTATTAAATGGAATTTCTCTTCCTATCTTTCTCTGCAAGTAATATGCAAAAAAAAATCTATGTTTGATGTTCTGTTTTGTATTGTGTTATTCTATTGACGCTATTAATTATCTCATAACTTGGTCTCAATCTGTTTTTTAGCACAATTGAACATTGATCACTTTTATGTACACTACAATCCAAACTAAACTTTCTTACTGCTGCTTGTGCAATATCATTTCCTATCCTCTAGTCTTTATTCTGATTGTCCCTTATGCTTGGAATCTTAGTCTCTCTCAAAATCCTTAATTGCGTATAAAATTAAATGCTACCTTCCTGAACTTTGATTCTGGTGCCTTCTCCCTAAAATAAATATGTATCTACTTTGCATCTATTTCTAGATGCATAGGCTGTCTCCCCTGCCTAGAGTCTATAAGCTCTTTGAAAAGGGGAATATTTAAATAATTTTGTCTTTATGTCCCTACTTCCTAGAATAGTGACTAGCAAAATGTGAGTGCCTAAAAGGTACTTGACAAATTATTTGTACGAGTCTCAAGGGTTCTTTAAATACTTATCTTTAATGTTCCAAGTCATTATTAATCAGAGAAATGCAAATTAAGATAATTCTGAGATACCACTACACACCTGTCAGATTGGCTAGGATGACAGGAAAAGATAATGCTGAAAGTTGGAAGGGATATGGGAAAACTGGGACACTGATACATTGTTGGTGGAATTGTGAATACATCCAGCCATTCTGGAGAGCGATTTGGAATGATGCTCAAAGAGTTATCAGACTGTGCATACCCTTTGACCCAGCAGTGTTACTACTGGGCTTATATCCCAAAGAGATCTTAAAGGGAAAGAGACCTGTATGTGTAAGAATATTTGTGGCAGCCCTCTTTGTAATGTTTAGAAACTAGAAATTGAATGGATGACCATCAATTGGAGAATGGCTGAATAAATTGTGGTATATGAATATTATGGAATAGTATTGTTCTGTAAGAAATGACCAGCAGGATGATTTCAGAAAGGCCTGGAGAGACTTACATGAACTGATGCTGAGTGAAGTGATCAGGACCAGGAGATCGTTGTATACTTCAACAACAATACTATATGATGATCAATTCTGATGGACGTGGCCCTCTTCAACAATGAGATGAAACAAATCAGTTCCATTTGTTCAATAATGAATAAAACCGGCTACACCTAGCGAAAAGACTCTGCGAAATGAGTGTGAATCACTGAATAGAATTCCAAATCCCTCTATTTTTGTCGCTTGCATTTTTTATTTCCTTCACAGGTTAATTCATTAATTCAAAGTCCGATTCTTCTTGTGCAGCAAAATAACTGTATAGATATATATTGTATACATATATTGTATTTAATATATACTTTAACATATTTAACATGTATTGGTCTACCTGCCATCTGGGGGAGGGGGTGGGAGGAAGGAGGGGAAAAATTGGAACAAAAGGTTTTGCAATTGTCAATGCTGAAAAATTACCCATGCATATATCTTGTAAATAAAAAGCTTTAATAATATTTTTAAATACCTATTTTTATACTCTCTATTTTTTCTTCTTTTTTTAAACTGCTAACCTTATTATTTTATAATTACTATTATAACTGCTAAACCTATTGCTATCCCTTATTGTCAGATGTGGGAATACAACCACAATAATGAAATCTATGGGATAAAGGGTATGAACAAATTAGTGACATCTCTTGTATAATTCCAAGTTGTTTTCCTAGAATGGCAGATCCATTTATAATTCCAACCAGCAGTGAATTAGTAAGTCTTTCCTTCCACAACCCTTCCAACAGTAGGTGTTTTCCAATTTTGCTAATTTGATGCATGTAATATTGTTTGCAATTATAAGTGATTAGTGCAAAATATCTAGCATTATCCTAAATGAGAGTAAAGAGAAAAGGCACCATTGTTTTATTCCTGATTTTAGGGGAGAAGTTTCCAATGTTGTCAGGTTATTTAAATACTATTTTCTGATTTCTTAATCTAGATATTTCATATTTTTCAAATGTGAATTAATTTTATTTATATTTCATACTATAATTACAATACACTCATAGTAGATTAGGAAATTTTAAAATTTACATTTAAATTCACTGTGAATTTCAACATCTTTTTTTAAAATCTTGGTAAAATAATTTTCCTCTCATTAAAAAAATCAAATTAATTGCAAACCAGTTTTGGTAATCTTTTACAGATTATTTTTGGTCAGAAAAAAGGTCTTTGCAGTTTTGAATTTTTCTCCTATTTTATGTTCTTATACTTTAAGATTTTTGTTGATTTTCTAGTTTTTTATTTGCAAACTCAATTTATTAGATTCCTATTTTTATCTCATATGTGTTCAGAAATATACCTCGTATGCTATCTTACTATTTTCTTTAACATTTATTTTTATTGAAACATTTTCTAGACCCACTCATTATCTAATCTTCATTTCAGTCTGTGTCCATCTGATTAAAAAGTTTAATTATTTTATAATTTGTATAGAAAGCATTTATTTTTGTTTTTTTGGATTCATGAATTCTTTGTTACAATGAGCTCAATTTTTGTAAAGTTTCTTTGTAATGCTAAAAAAAAAAGGGGGGGGGAGGAAGGGGAAAGATAAAAATTCCTTAAGGTTCTCATCCAAATGACTTTGATGTAACATTCCGTTAAGATTATTACTAAAATATTTGCTAGATTTGTCTAAATATGGAGGTATGTTGAAATCATTCATACTTCCTAGTTTTCAAAAACTTCAATAAGCTTATAGGTACTTATATATTATGCCATTTAGTGCACACTATTTCATATTGCTATTATTTCATTATCTATAGTGCCTTTAAGAATAATAAAGATTCTTGTTTGTCTTTTGGTTACACACACATACACACAGACACACACTTATATATACATTGTATGTCTGTGTATATATATATATAAACACACACATATATATATATATACATACATACATTACACACACACACACACACACACACACACACACACACACACACACCTAAATATAAACATACTCCTAGTCTGAATGTCATACTAGCCCCTTCTAGTTTGTTGTATTCAATTGAGAAATAAATTCTATTCCAATCTTCATTAAAAAAAAAAAAAAGACATGAATTTGGATGGTACTAAATATGTTTCATGTATATAGCAAATTGTTGAATTTTTTAATTCAGTTTATGGATGAGTTATTTCATAAACATTCAAAGTTCAAATAAGTTTTTTTTTCTCCATCAAATCCCATTGTAATATTTTTTTCTTAAAAAATAAAGAAATAAATAACATAAATTTCAATTTATATTGCTTAGAAGAATCTGATCCTAGTCTCCTTTCCTCCTTCAATTTTGAAATTATGTTTAACTTTGCAAGATATGTGGATAGAAGTTTCTTTTTCTTTTTAATATATTATTCTAATTTTCCTTTTCTTTTCTGCTTCTCCTAAGTAGTACTGAATGATTCTAACTAGAGTTCCTCAGTATATATTTTGTGCCCTCTCTGTTGGTTGAAACATTTTCCTTTTGACTTGAGAATTCTTGACAACCATATTTCTGGAGTTCCTTTAGTCATAAGTAGTAGAGTCTAGCAATATGTACTTTACCTACTAGTTTTAATATTCCTTGGAAATTTTCTTTCATGATTTCCTGAAATATCATAGTCAGTCTTTTTGTTTTAAGATTTCTGTGGAGGTCACTAACTCTCATATCTTTTAGACCAGTGGCTGTTATCTTAGTCTCCTTAGTTATCATATGTCATCTCCAAATTTTGCTTTTGACCCCTAGCTACTAATATCTTTTCCCACTAAAATTATCTTATACTTAGAATATGTGTGTGTGTCTAATTGCATAAATATGTATATGTGTGTATTATGTGTACATATAGCTAGTATAAATGGAGTTCCACTCCCTCTCCCCACTTTTGATTAATACAATCACAGAAGACCTAGATACTTTAATTAAATAAACATGCAAGCTAAATGTTAAGATCCTTAAACAATTTTAAAGAAATAAAGTGTTTTGACTACCATATAAAGGCAGTTGATACAATACGGTGACTGACTGAAAGAATCAAACAGACTTCTGGACTTAAGTATAAAAATAGCAATTAAAATAGCAATGAGCCTGGCAAGAAGAGAATTTAGTTGTAGAAAAATTCCAGTTTAAAACTTAGATCCAAATCCTTCAGAGGAGTCATATTTGGAGGGGAAGGGGAAGAGGAAAACATTTCATTCTCTCTCTCTACCCTTTCCTACTATTATGTTATTGAAAGCATTGGACCAGTAACAGACAGAGTAACTAACTGGAATCAGAGAAGATGAATCTGTAAGGAACACATTCACCTAGGAATTACAGACCTCCAAAAAAAAAAAAAAAAAAAAAAAAAAGGTAATTAGAAAGAATGACCCTTCATGACAAAAAGAAGTACTAGCTATAGAAATTACAAAAGCACTGACCCTCAGAACCCAACTACCCGGGGAGGAGAACTTAAGAAAGACTACAGGGAAGGAAAAGTCTTGTGGGTTACATTTTTGCTCTGCATTTTCTACACAACTTTTATAATTTAAATTTTGTGTCTAATTTCCCACAAATATTTGTGGAAGAGAGTTTCTCAGACTTGTTTTTGTAACTTCTGTTCTTTCTATATACTATATTAAAAATGCCTTTGACAAAAAAAAAAAAGTTCTTTAAGCCTACCTGATTTATTAAAAGAAAGTATACAAAGAGGAAGCTTATAAGTAATAAGCATTAACTAAACTCTCAAGGTTACCATTAGAATACTGAGAGAAGTCGTCAAGAGCTTTTGGGGTACTTCAAGGGCAAATTCAATTAAAAACAAAATTCAATAAATATTAAATGCTTATGATTTTCAAGGCATGACAGTTGTTAATAGAGATAAAAAACATGTTCCTAATCTTACAAAAATTTATAATAATTTAGCCAGATTTATAAAATGAGGAGGATTTGTTCTTGATGGTTTCTATGATCTCTTCCAGCTGTAAATCTATGAAACAATAATTTATGACATTAAAGATGCATTATTCTCACATGGCCTCTAATAATCGGTATCTTATGATACTGAAATCAGTGTGAATAGAAGCACTTTGGCACCTCTGCTTTGCTTTCTTTCTGTTCATTGGATCTGCCTAATTGGACCAGGATCTGTGACTGCTGATTCTGTCCCCTCATGTAACATTCACAATCCTATTTTCAAACTGGAAAAATTTGCATAAAAAGCACATATTGATAATGAGATAGGTCACATAAGAGATGATCTAAGAGATGGCTAACCTCTTGATACTTTTTTATTGAAGTATTAATCAGAGGGAAACAGTATGCTTGTGATAGCTATTAGGACTCACTACTCTGTAGGAGAATACAGGTTGTTCAAACAAGATTCAGGATGACAGTGAAGTTTGGAAAACTTACAGGGAAAGGAAGGAAAAGGAGGAGCAGAAGAAGCATATTATATGAAGGAGATAATACAATAAAGATTAATATTCAGATAGCAATTTAATGTTTAGAAAGTACTTTCTAACATATTTTCTAATTTGAGTTGCACAACAATCCTATGAAGTATTATTATCCTCATTTTATAAAAGCAGAATATGTCTCAGAGAAGGGAAGTGATTCATCTATTTAGTCAGTATCGGGTTTTTGGCTCTGGGTCTGCCTGACTCCAAAGGCTAATATTCTATTCACTGGGCCTTGGTCTGGGGCTAGTAATGTCATCCATTTCTCCAAAAAAAAGACACCCCAATTTTGTGGAACAATTGGGGTGAGTTAGGAGTACTCCAGGGCTTATTTAAAATCATCTCTAATATGGCCAATTCATCAAAAGGAGAGATGTTCCAAGATGTCTCTGTGGAGAAATTCAAATCCATAAACATTCATTTTGAAACAGATGTTCTTCAAATGGTTACACATGTGGACCACATTTAAAACTTTGATACTTGTCAATAGTTTAGCCAAAAAAGATGGAGGAAGACTATATAATAGTAGTAGTAGTAGTAGTAGTAGTAGTAGTAGTAGTAGTAGTAGTAGTAATAGTAGTAGTAATAATAATAATAACAGTTGTCTTTGTGATCCATGTATCTTAAAAGTATTTGTAAAAAATGGCACAATGGTATAAGACTATATCTTAGCAGAAAAAGATCTGTCGACCTTGGTGGATTGTAATAGTTGATACAAAAAATAATGTATAGGAAAGCCTAGGTTCAAATTCTAGCTTTTCTGTTCCTGTGCTTTTGATGCATAACCTCTCCACATCTTAATTTTCTTCATATATTAAGCAAGGGGATTAGAGATATATAACCTTAAAGATCTCTTCTAGTTCTAAATTAATTATCTATAGTTTATATTGAGAACATATTCCTAAGTACGCCAAGATTTAATCTTACTCTGTTATTTGTAGAGAAAAATACATGGCAAATATCCTTTTTTGGATCATCCTTTAGGACCCACAGTTCCTTGAATTATTCCTGGCTGTCGGGAAGAATGGACAGCAACTGTCAGAAGCTTATGCTTTCTCTTTGTAAGCTGTCAGGAGAAGTGAAGATATGCCCACCCGGGCTGGATTGTTTTCTTTCCCCTCTGCAGGGATGTGAATGATTGACATAATTATAGGAAATCACAACTTACTGATCATCTAATCCAATATCTTGTAGAGATGAAAACTAAGACTTCAAGAGATGAGATGATTTGCACATGTGTGTTGCAAGCATCATAGAATCAAAGAATGTAAGCACTAGAAAGCAACCTCTGAGATTGCTTAGTCCAAGCCCTTCATTTTTACTGAAGCCCAGAAATGGGTTAAATAATTTGCTGAGAGTCCACAGGAGCTAAGTAGAAGAACTAGGATTGAAATGAAAGTCTCTGAACTCCAAATCTAGCATTCCCTATTAGCAGTAGACCTGGGAACAAAATTGAAATGTCTTAATGATTTGCCCAGGGAATTCAAGGTAGAGAATAGTTAATATGGAAATCCTATGAAGAAGTAGTTCTTATCTGAAGTTTTAAAAAATTCATATACATTCAAGGATATACTGAGATGACCATATATAAAATTATGTTGCATAACTGTACTAAAGACATCTTTACATAAATAAAAATTGATGTGTTTGTTTACTAGAAGAATAAATGACAATTATCTCCCCAAATTTTGGATTTCCCAAAGAATGGCAATAGCTTCATCTGTGTTCAACTCCACATGTAAGACTATTTTACAAATATTTTAATATATTTGTTTCCAATAAATATTATACATACATTATTTTGAGGATCTTTAACCACATCTACATCATCAATGAAGAATTTTCAGTAAGACATTTTTGAAAGCATGATTTTACATTTTAATTAAATTTATTATTTTGACCATGGAGGAAGATGGTATTTCAATGTTTCATGCCAAGTATATTGGCACTGATAGACTGAATAAACATCATGAAAATAATAATAGCAATGAACACAAAATTTGCAAATAACTTGACTAACTTTTTTTAGGTAAGTATTGTGACATGTGAGAGAAAAATTTCTAAAACAAAATTCTAAATGGAAAATCCAGGTAAAGATTCTCAACATTTGCTTTTTCTCCTTTCCTTTCTTCTTGATCTATTTCCATCACTTGCAGCAGCTCTATAGGTGTTTTGCAATTGCATTAAAAAAAAAAAGCTTATTTAGTTACTCAAGCTGAGCAGTTTTAATTTGTTCTAATAGTTGAGGCTAGTAAAGCCATTACCACAGCTGCGGGATGGCATTATCAAAGCCAGCAGCTGTCAGGCACCTTTATTTTTTTTAGGCTGCTTTTATCTCCTCTACTAGGGAACAACTTGCTCTATTTTCCAAAATATTGAATTCTGAAGTCCTCATCTTTAAGAAATTTGTACATTTAATTTTTTTCAAGTGTGATTGAAACAGTTTTATTTTCAAAATAATCTTGGCAATTTAGTGCTGTTTTACAAATTTAAATCTCAGTTAATTCTGAGCTATTAAAACGAATAATTTTCATTGTATTTATTATTACCAATCAATCAGTCTACACAGATTTTCAGTGTTCTCCTATCTCAAATTAGAAGGAATTTCTAATTCTTTGTCTAAGACCAAAGAGACCTCTTCGGAAAGGGGTCTTTTCTCCCTGCTTCAAGTATTTCCTGTGACTAATTTCTGAAACAACCATGGTCAGGAAGGATAAACAGAAGAGACAGTCAAAGCACGAATAGTGTAGAGAGCATGAAGATGACACAGAAGGACAAGTACCTAGACAGGCTGCTGTCACTGACTATGATGAACTGGCTACAGCAAAACAGGTTACTGACAATATAGTGACTAGACACAGAAATCCAAATAGTATTAAAAACAGAAATCTTTATAACCACAGTTGAGGAAAACTCAAAAAATGGACAAAATGTTTTCAGCAACTATTTAACTATTTGTCTGGGGGGGGGGTCTGTTTAATTAGCTAAGCCTTAATAGTAGCATAATATTTTCCTCCTATTTTTGATTCATGCTCTTTGACTTTTTATTCTTTCAGTGAATCAAGGATAAGTTATCCTTATTCTTTGAATTTTTTTTTTTTTTTTGCTTTGGTTAATATCATCATCATTTTTATTATTATTTTTTGCTACTAACTGAATGTTATTTAAATAGAGCTTTTGTGTAGTCAGGAGTAATAACAGAGAAGAAAGGAAATTTCTTTTTGTTCTTTCTTGTATTCTTCCTGCCAAAGCATTAGGTCAGCTTGCTACTGTGCAGCATTGCTAAAAATAGCACCCCAGTAAAATATACCCCGAACAAATGGAGCTATCTAAAAGTTACCACTAGATGGCAAGGCAGCTTTAACATTTTTAACACTATGCTTGTATGCAAAATATGACTTGAAAACATGTTAGCAACATATTTTCACCATATTAAGCATTTTTTTTTTTTGTTAATTCACATTTTCATGTATGGGTTACTATTGGGAAGTTATGGGTAACTATGGGAAATTACTTAATCTATATTCTATCTATATTTTAATCGATATTTAATCTATATTTTATGTTCAACAGTATGCTGGTAAATTCAATAATAATTAACAATAACGTCTTTACAAGGTATCACATTTACAATCATATGTGTCCATATATATTCAGTTTTCAATAGTTTCAGTTACTACAACTAAAGATTTGAAGACCAGAATACAAAAATTCCATTAAGCTAAAAATCAAAACAAAATATCTAAGAAGTCTACCCTATGTTCCAGAATATTTCAGAAGTATAGATTATCTAGAAAAAATGATGTGATATGATTGCATACCTTTTAATAAGATTTAATATATTTACTTAAATGCAGATATAAGGAGTTGACAAAGATTCAAAGAATATAAGATTTTCACTCTCTGATATAAAACACCTTATGAAAAAAATCAAAATATTTTTCCTAGTTTAGTTAAAGTAAGAAATGTAAAATCTTAACAAACATTTCAAGCTACAATAAACATTATAGATCAGCCCTATTCTCTGTAAGTGTGATCATTACTCCATATGATCTTCAGGGTTCTATAATCCATAATGTACTTTTAGAAACGATCTAAATTTTTGTTTCTGTTTTTAAATTTTATTTTAAACTTAAATACAAAATAGGAATACGAAAAGCAATACTGCGTTCACAGCAGAACATAAGAGATAATTCAAAATATAAAGCAAAAAGACATTTCCATTTCAAGAAAGTCTGTATAATAACATTATATTCAGAGCTATCCATTTATATTTGCTTCCTTTTATTTTGTTCTTTACTTTATTCTTTCTTCTTTCCCTCCCCCAAGAAGGCTATTTATTCATGTATGCATGTATATACAAGTGTGTGTATGTATATATACGTACAATATACATACATATATGTAATAAACATATATATATATATACATACACACAGGTATTTGTAATCATAGACATGTATACATTCATATGCTACGTAAGATTCAAATTTTTCAAAAAAAAAAAAAGAGTAACTGCTTTCCTTTTTAAAACATTTTCTGTTTTATTTAGTCATGGCCACATTCTATTAAAGCTTAAGGAAAAACTAATCAGTCTGGAAACAAGCTACTTTATTTCAGAAGGACAAAGGGAGAAAGAACAGGGTAGTAGTTACTGACTAGGATTCTCAAACCTCCTCAATGGGTTGTGGGACCACTTTTTCAAATCAATGCCATTAATAAATAACAAAAGGATACAATGATACAATTCAGTTTTTAATTCAGATTTATTATCAAATTAAAATTTGGGCAGGAGTCTTCAATTTTCCATTGGTCAATCTTTTTCAGCCACATGGCAAATGATAAGCGCAGAGAGTAGAAAGTTAAGCAAGCACAAGCTTTTCTACCCATGGCTGGCAGGCTCCAGTGTGCCACAATTCAGTGTGTTACTGAATCTATTATACTTCTGCCATTCCAGCAGTGAGTTAAATGGAAAAGAACTTGGAATTTTTCTCTTTCCAACATGAAAAATACTACTCCAGGCCAGTGGAAATCATTCCCAAACTGTTTTGCAATAACCTATAATGTTTCCAATTAGCTCAATGTATTTCACTTTCAAAAATGATTTTTTAAAAATATGGAAATTTTAGAGGAGGTGATACTGTCATAAAGGAGTAGGTCATCATTTGAAAAAGCTGAGATTCACTGCTTTCACCAGTGACACAGTTTATTTTACTTAAGAATATTTATGGATTAACCAGGAAGTTTGACTCTTTACATTTTTATATGAATGAAGTTTTTATTCTATCAACAAATCTCCCTTTGTACTTCTAACTCTTCTGCAGTTTTAAATTTTCAATTATATACTGATTTCAATGATAAGCTCTTCAGAAGCAAACTTCTTTTTCAATAAAACTCTAATATCCTTCAGGATGAATAATGTTAATATTTGACCAAATGTGACGCTATTAATCTAAAGAAAATATACCAAGATAGGCTTATTAAAATATATGGAATTTGTCTTTTTTTTTTGTTCCATCATTTAACTATATTCCTATTTTTCAAGTAAAGCCCTTATCTTTTAAAAAAACTATATTTTGTTGGTATAAATTCCCATTTATTACAACTTTGTGAATTCAGAATATGGAGAAATTATATTAGGGAGTCAACTGAAATTTTATAGTTAAAACATTATGGAAAGGTGACTTGTTATTAAATAAAATGCAAACATGATTAAGAAGGAAAGTTAATTGTTTTTAAGCACTTTATCAAAATTCATTCACATATAATATCATTCCATTATAAGCAAAGATTAGAACTACTATGGTTGGCACTTTGATATGTTAACTACCAAATAATTCTTCTGAATACATTAAGCTCTAGTAGGCAACACTTCATCGGCCTATTTTTCTGTTCCTGAATATATATCTCGAAAAATGAAATATTCTAATGAAAATTTCTTTGAAAGTCTTTGAAAATATTCTGTAATTCTGATTTTCACTTCTTCAGATAGATATTTTCCCAAGACAGTGTGAATTAAGAGAAGTTTGTTATATGTCAAGAAAATACAATATCATTCAGTTACACATTAAAATAATTCATCTTGAATTCCAGAAAAATAAAAGTAGAGGATTGAATTAAAATGAAAATATCTTAAGATCCCTTCCTACTCTGTCCTATGACTACAACTTGGGTAAAAGTTAGCACCTTCTTGGTGAAATCTATTCATCACCCTCTAAAAGGACCGTTAGAGATGTTAATGTTAAGTTCAAATAGGAATTTTCTAGATTGTGTTATCTCAAACTAATTTACTGACTCTGTTATCCTCTGCATAGATAAATCCATGTGTAAAGAATTTAAACAAATATTATGATCTATGTTTTTGCATGCTTTTTTTCATTCTATTAACTAAGTGAACTAAAAATTCAAAATAATTACTTGACATTTTCTAATTACTGGCCATTCCATATTTATACATTTGAAAATATACTTTCCTAATATTTATGTATGCTACATGTATAGCTCGTGTATATTGATTTTTATTAGCAACTGCCTTCTATTATCTGCCAGCATTCCATATGTTCACTGGTGTCCTTCACCATGGGAAAGTTTCTTCTCCAGTTGTCCTTCACATTTATAACAAGAAGCAATAGAATGACTGAGGCAGGTGTATAGCTCAAGTTCTTTGTTTTACTAGCAGAAATTATGTGAATAATTTTTTAGAATGTTGATTCTTCTATTTACTTTTAGGAAATAGGATTTAAGCACATTTCATGCTGTAAAAATTACTCTTACCAAGTCCTTACATAGGTAAGGAACCTTAAAAAAGGAAAGAGGAGAAAATTTTGCGCTCTTTATTACAGAAAATACAGAAACTGAAATCATGGTTATATATCTTTTGTTATAAAATACAGAACGGAGAGGGAGAGAAATACCATGTAAACTTCTCCCCAAGTCGTACCCTGGCAAGAGATATCTTCATTTCCTGCTCAATTTGATAAAGACTTCTGGCATGCCTTTTACAACAATCCATTCTGAGGAGTCATTCCTTTTAAAGAATAATAGGCTTAAAATAGTTACTATCTGGCAAAGGGGTTGAAAACATGGGGTAAAAATAAAAAGGAATGAAAATATACAGTGAACTATGAATTACAGAAGACAGGTAGTGAATAATGTAAGCTCCTTGATACAGGTATTGTATTGTTCAGAATTCTGAATATGTTGCTGTTTCTGGGTTACTATAAACAATATAAAAAATAGCATACTGAACTGATTGGTGGGAACAGTGGTTTATATGCAGGTCCATTAGTTCACTTAAGTACGTTAACTTATTAGTTGTATTTCTTAAGATCATATGTAATTTGTATATATGAATATAACTTCATATATTTATTTGCACATATCATCATTAGTTTTGAGTTTTAATTGTGGCTTTTTTATTCAATTGCTATACATTGGGAAGCAGCATTGGAGTTGTGAATAGAAAGAACAATCTATGAAGTGAAAAAAATCTAGGTCCAAATGTGAGCAAAAGTCACTTAAGCTCTACATGCAGCCAGGCAACTCTCTTAAAATTCCAAGTTGTAGAACAGTGGCTATTTTGCCTAGATTAGAAGAAATTTCCTTAGAGGGAATTAATTACATCAAAGGAATTACTCTCCCAAACAAAATACTAACAGAAACTTGCCTCTATTTCAATAATTTCAAATTTATTAAGGCACTGATTTTTTCAGCAATGATGCTAGTATGTATCATCTAATGATTAATTATTAAAGATTTTGAAAATATCAAGCACTAAAATAATAGCCAAGCTTTTTCATGCTCCTAATGTAACTCACTGTAACTCATATGTAATCCATCTTTGATAACATACAAAGATTCTCCAATTTTTTCAAAGATCCCAAAATTGATTTTATTTGGAAAATAATTATATGCTAGCTAGCATGTGTATATAAGGTTGGGGATAGGATTTAGATGACAAAGTGAGCAGAGATAAGGAATGCATTCTGTAAAATTAAAAAAATCCTAAAGTGCCACAATTACACAAATGCTAGCAATTATTGTGATAATTAATGACATTGCAATAATTTTAAAATATTGACATACAATGTATATTTTTAAATGTTAACTTATACTTCTTTTAACATTCTAGTTGACAAGACACAGCCATTTGTCAAAGATGTGGCCTAAGTAGCTCCCCCTGATATGTACAATTGGACAAATTGTAATTTGGCTATACTTTATAAATACAAGGAAATTTGGATTTTCTCGGCCTTTGGAAGAAAGGAAGATTATGGATAGATAAAATTCAATATTATCCCAAAACCTAATTTTAGCAACCTATCTCAACAAAAAACCCTTACCAAATAGTAATAACAACATTATGGCCCTGATTTCCCTTTCTTGTTAAGTGAGGGGCAAGATAGTCAAAAGACAAGCAACTGGTGAAGAAGATATGAGGAAAGATAATTTATAAACTGGATAAGGATTCACAAATAACCAAGAATTGGCATATAACATTACATTCACCATAAGATTTAAAATTGACTTATTTTCCTGCATAGCCTCAAACAAAATCCCCTAAGAACTTCTCCCCCTTCACATTCCTGTAGTCACAGTTAGTTTGTGTACCTGAAAGAACCCTGGTGGTACAGGACCTACTGGCATGCCATCTCCTGGGGGAATGTTTCCTAGCACTGGACTGGGAGCTGCTGCAGCACTCTGAAAAGAATAAATGGAAAACAAAAGCCTCTGTCATTACAATGAAGGCACAAAACCAAAGATTAATGTATAAAAGGACAATTAGGGCCAGCAATGAGGACTTCCATGTCTTCCTTCCAAAGGTACTTTATAATTCAGTTAGTAATTTAGTCTGGGACTATATATGTCAAATGATTGAACAAGAAGTTTCAAACTTTTGGAAATTACAAAACAATTTTTTCATAGTTTTAAAAAATCACAGAACCTGAATCAAATAGGTACACATAAACACACATATAGGAGAATATAGCAATAAACTGCTTTGTCTATAGTCCATTCAAGGAAAAGTTGAGGAATACAAAAGAAAGTTGTAGTAGTAATAAGATTTAATTTTCAAGGTAGTGAGATTAAGAAAGAAAATTCTGGGAACTGTAATAAATTTTTTTTGTTTGTTTTAATTTTTCAATGAATTCATTATGTTTTTATTCACTATTTCTATCTACAGGACTATTATTTAAGTTAGAAGCTGACTTTAAGACTAAAAGTTGACTTAAAAGCTTGAAAGACTTGGGTTTGAGCTTTGTGGTGCTAGCTAAATCACAAATGCTCCTTTAGGCAATTCTCTAAGACTGAAGTTGCAGAGAAACTGTTGACTAGTACAGGTAGAAAGAATTGCTTGTTTAGGGATGCCCTATTCCAATAAAAACACTGGTCTGATCTCTATTTTTTATGTATAAAATACTGTTAGAAACTGGGAATGCAAGGATGTCAAAGAGAGCCTTGTCCCTGCCATCAAGTTTACATTCTATTTCAGGAAGTAAACATATGAAGCATGTCCAAATAAGCAAAGAAAAAGATAGGGTATGGAAGAGGCAAAGGAGAGATATAAAATACCTCAAAAAATTTGAGCAGAAAAAGAGAACTCTTTCAATTTGGGAGATTTTTTTAGGGAATGGTAGATAAAACAGAGAACTTAATAAATGACATGGCACTTGACCTGAGCCCAGGAGAAAGAGAAGAACTCTTAAAGATTGAAATGTAGGCTATGCACATTATAGGCATAAAGTGACAGCTTGAATAAATGTATGAAGGCAAGGGGCAACACACTGAGCTCAGGGAACAGGTAATTGGGCTTGGCTGAAACACCATGCACAAAAGAGAGTAATATGAAATACGAATGGAAAGATAGATTAATGTATGGCCTTGAATGCTAGGTTGAAAATTTTGTGTTTGAGCATATCATCAATTAAAAGTCACAGAAAGTTTTTGACCAAGTCACTGATGTGATTCTACTATCTGTATCTTGTTTGTCTTGGAAGCTATATGAAGCCTAAATTGAGGGTACCTTGGTAACAGAACCTTTTACCTTCATCTTGGAGGTTTCAAGGTTCATTGAGGAATATGCCTGTTCAGCCCTGAAGCAATATATAAAGGTGTGTAATAATCATTGCCAGAGTGGCATAAAGGTTGCCTCTACTTTCTCCAGATACCCTTGGTCTGGCCCTTAAAAAAAGAATGTTTGGTAGGGATGAATTTTAGTTATCCTTTTGACAAGAGTGTGTAAAGTTCTTTTTCATTAAAATAGGGAGTATGAATGAAGAAATATCAGCACATTACAAGAAATCTAGGTGTTTAAAAAAAAAGCATCCTAAAGTCAGTTAAGCTGCAATACTGTTAAATGGAATTTAAAATACATTTCAATCCCATTCACTCTTCTTTCTCGTACCTTGTCCCCTGTTCCCATACAAAATAAGGCATGTGACTAGTGTCCAGAACTTAAACAAGACCAATAACCTTAAATATGAAAGAAATTAGTTTTAGTCATCAAATCTCAAAGCTTATAATAGAAAAAATTTGTAAATGAATCTTAATACAATATTGGCTCTTAAAATATATGCATCAATAAGGCCCCTGAAAAACTGAAAAATACAAGGTATCTATTTCAAAAAATTATGAAAATTTGTCTTTAAATAGAACACAGTTTCCATTTTTAAACAACTCTTCTTTTAAACAAGTATTTGATTGTTTCTTTATCATAGTTTCAGAATTCTGGCAATTTGACTTTTTGTATATAATGTATATACTGATCAGAACATTAAGCAATTAATTTCTACATACTATGTTAAGTTCTTTCTAGTAATATCTTTATTTTTAGTTTAGCTACAGATTATATTTAAATGTTTTACTTGGTAGAGTATGTGAATTTATAATTTAAGGTCTTTGGGAGCACAGTGGGTATCCCCACTTTTGTAATTTCTTCTTTAGCACTCTGCCTAGTGCCTGGTGGGGCACTGAATAAATGCTTGTCTGCACTATTTGTAGAGGGGAAGGGTCTGGTGATAGGGAGAGCAGTAAGGAGGTTATCGCAATAGTCCAAGTGAGAGATGAAGAGACTTGAAGTAGGGCAATCACTAGTTAAGCAGAGAGAGAATTGCATGGGTAAAAGATTTTGGAGGTAGAATCAATAGAACTTGGCATCTGGTAGGATGGCATGAGAAGAGAGAAGAATCAATGATGATTGAAGTTTTTAACCTGAGTGACTAAGGGGACAGTGGCACCATTAACAGAAATAGGATAATCTGGAGGGAGAAAAGGTTTGAGGGGAGTTATTGATGAGTTCAATTTGGACTACACTGAATTTCAGCTGTCATCATGACATACAAGTAATGGTAAAGACAAAATTTTCTGCCTATGAGAATCACTATTTATGTTACTTTCTGGTGAACTCCTTGACTCTACTTAGGAAAAATGCACTTTGCTAAGTGTGAGCAGGATAATATGATTTGGAGAATGATGTAGACAAAAACTAGATTTAAGAAGACTATTTGCTATTTAAAAGACTTTTTAAAATGAGTGATTTCATTTGAAATCTAATTCTACTTGCAAAATACAGAAGTATTCTGTAAAACAGATTGAAAAACTGCTTAAAAAAAAGACCACGTCATGAATTTTGTTTTATTTTGGGGAGCCAATAATCAGTGTTCTAACTATAGATTTCATCCCTAACTGGCACCAGTCATCATTCAAGTACTGAAATTGGTTACAAAAGGGATCAGGAAATAAACCAAAGATGAATTAATGTTAATTTATTACTTCTGGAGGAAAAAAGAAAACCTAAAACGTTAAAGTGAGTAATTATGGTAGGTATGTATGATCATTTTTTATAATAACAACATATTTATCCAGACAGCAAATTATTATAATAATGCCATGACATTTGAGCATATGTATAGAATGTTGTATGTATATATTTCTTACTGTATAGTAATATGAATGCTTAAATTTTACATATGTTCCACAGAAAATGCAATCATCATTGAGTATAAAGGCCATTGAATTTTAATACTATCTTAAGGTAGCCCCAAATTTAAACAGTGCCATCTGAAATGTTATTTAGCTATGAGTGTGCCTAGCCAAATTTATAGCCTTGCCAAAAACTACCCCTTAGGAAACTGAATTCCGATTTACTTTTTTTTTTTAAACCAAAAAGCAAAAAAGGAGAAAAGATTTCTGAAAAACAAGAATAAAAAATAAGTTGGTTTTAAATGGAAAAAATAAGTTTATTTGTAAGTTAAATTGATATTATTTCATATTGTTTTATGTTTATAATTATATATTTGCCAAAGTATAATGTGATCAAAATAGTGCATCATAAAGGGGAGTAAGTGGACTAAGCTCCCAATACCAGCTCCTAATACCAGTGGGTGGTCATGGGCAAGTTATTTAATCTTCCTGAACTTCAGTTTCTTCATCTATAAAATGAGGGATAAGACCTGTGATCTTAGGGTTCGGTATTGTGACCAACAATCTTGGGCATCCCTTTGCTAGTATTTTCTCTCTGTGGAATATCTCTATTTTCCCAACACACACACACACACACACACACACACACGCACGCACACACGTGGGTGCAAAGTCATGGAGATTCTTCTACTCTGGGAAGTCCTTATACCCATGAGAACACAGGTCAAGGAGTGAGTTAATGGGAAAACAGAAAAATAAGATAAAGTGTGATGTAATTAATAAATTATAACAAAGTATATTTAGGAAAAAGTCTATATATAGAAAGAGATCTGAAATTTCAAAGAGACAACTTAAAATTGGTATTTTAGGTGTTAGGCCACTCTTTTTCAATTATAGGCATGTTATAGAAATATAAGAACATTTAGACAATTGAAATTAGCTGGTCTCACAGTTTTTAATCTTTTTGAGACTACACTAAATTCATTTGATCAGCATAACGTTTGTTGTTTCAAAGATAGTCTTTACTGATTCAAGATATTATTAAGATACATTCTTTAAAATATTTTATATTTTCTAATTGATATTCGTTTTTAATGATGGAAAATAATTTAAATAATTTTACCTTCTGAAAAATTAAGTATCTCCTTTCACATCCCTATTAAATTGTAAAGAATCAATATCCTCCTTTGCTGCATTACATTCTCTGATAACTAATGATTAGAGGCATTGCATAACTTGGAGTTTTTATTTTTTCAAAGATTTCTGCCTGTATCAGTTTCCAATGCACTTTACAGAATATTTTAAATATGGTTATGACCAAGTGTGGCATTTAATACTTTAATTTCTGGGCAGATCTTTAAAAATGTCTCCTGACATTTAGAAGATGTTTAAAAAATACTTGCTGAATAAATGAATGAATGATGTATGAGTAGATATACTTAACTGTGGAATAAAAGATATTTTAATATGATTTCAATTCTGTATATTGTGATTTCCCTCTTACAAAAATAATTTTGTTATTTTTGTAAGGGAAACAGAGAAGGAAAAGGTCTTTATCCCTGCCTAATAAATTGTAATTGAGGAAAACAATGTGTGCATAATTAAGTGTAATGAGGTAAAAGGTGAAGAGAAGAATGAAAAAGAAGTCACACAAAGGTCTAGCAGAAAAATTGAAGAGGAGCAACCACCTTTAACTGGAAGATGTTTCAGGAAACATTTTATGGAAAAGCTGAAGAGAAGTCTTGAAAGAAGAGGATCTCTATAGACACAGATGACAGTGGAGTTGTTTGTTTGTTTTCCCTACAAAGGATAAAAAAATGGACTACTTGAATTGGCAAGGATAGAAGACCACAGAAAAAGAATGGGGTGTTACTGCAAGTATAATATGACTGGAATATAGAGAATCTGAAGATAAATAGTGTAAAAGAAGACCCCAAAAAATCAAGTTAGAAATACACTGAGCTTAGGGAGTTTATTTTGTTAACTGTATGAAGGTAAAAGATTAGAAGGGTGATCAATTGAGACTTTTAAATCAATGAAAAGATGGCGTGGACCTGAATCAGAAGTTTTTAAGTTTTTAAAATGATAAGTGTAATTCTGAAAAGGGATAATTTATAGTAGAGAAACTGACATAATGTAAGAATATGTCTAAATGAGAGCTGCTCTAAAATTGTCAAACAGAATCAAAGTTAGTAGAAAAGAGTACTAAATTTTGTGTTTATCCATGATGGTAATATTTCTTATATTTAAAAATTTTAATTATATTATTTTTTTCTGTTTCTGTGGGAGAAAACGTATTTATGGTTTCTAAAGTTTTCCTGACTTGCCTCTCAAGTTTACATTAGTTAAACCTATCAGTTGATTTGTGAAAATTCCACTACTCAGAACACTGAGTTAAGTTCAGAGAAATATAGGAAGTTTACCAAATAGAGAACTACTCCTCACAGGGTTCTCACAGTCTAGCAGAGAACAAGATAATTGCAATACACAATAACACAAGGTAAGTTAATCAAGAGACCCTTACAAGAAAGTTCTAAGAAAGTTTCACAAGTCTTGCAAGGCAGTTAATGTCTGTATTGTCATGAGTTTTTAATTCATGATATGCTACTTTTAGGCTTTGATAACTATTCAAACCATAGAAAGGACAATAATTTTGTAACATTAAAAACTATCAGTAAATATTAATTTTATTTGTGTTGCATCATAGGGAATGTTTTAATGCAATACATGTGGAATTTGGATTTAAAGTTGAATTCCTATTATGGAGTTCTATTTCTATATTTATTTTTGCATGAGTACATTTCTACTAATCAAACCTGAATATAAAAAGTACTGGTGAAATCTGTTTGGTCTTTAGTATAGCATTAATTTAATTGGCATATATTTGCTTTGAATTCTTGAATCATTAAACAGGTTTATATTTTTTCCATCATAAGCTTCACAAAGATAGTGACTTAATATTTCATTTAAACGTTGGTTTTTTCTCAGATTGCTTAAAATTTTGCTTTACAAAAGAATAGATGAAAACCTGGAATTTTAGAACAACTCAATTGGGGAGAATTATTTTCTTTGCCAAAAGGAATACAAAATTATTTAAAATTATACCAGAGTATATGGGTTCATATTTCAAATCCACGGAAAGTATTTAAGAATATTAACTAAATTGGAAAAAAATCAGGTTTGTACAGCTTTAGCATTAGAAATATTTCACATTGGAAATGTATTTAGCATATAGTTGTAAACTCTATTTTTTCAGTCAACTACTTATATAACAAAATATTGGCATTTGGTGGCAATATTTTAAAAGATCAAAAATATAGGGCATTTAATTAATACATTATAGGTGGCATTTTTTTCTCTATAAACATGAAACAGGGTATTCCTACCATTGTGGGCAAAGGAGTTGTGGTTGTGAAAATGAGACAAAGATGGAACTTGAAGATGTGTATCTCCAAATTGGAAAAATGAATTTAAACCCAAACCACAAAAATTCTTACAATGTTTGCTGAGTTTTTAAACCTAGAGGATTCTAAGTTTTGTACAATAAAAGTGATCAATGAAGTTAAACATTTATGTATTTCTCCATCTCCATCTCTCTACCTCTGAATGTTTTTAGGGCTCTTGGTCTGACTGTAGCCTTTTCTGCATACATCTAAGTTCACTTTTCTGTAACTATACATACATAAACCTCTCTGACTTTTTGGGGTCTTTTTTTTCTTTATATCTTTATCTGTCTTACCAGCTTTCTTCCATTACCCAACCACCTTTGTCATGTCTCTTCCTTGACATGCCATATACCAGAAAAACAATAAAAAACTGGATTTAAAAAAAAATTTCATAAACAACTTTGGGTTCCTGATTAATTTAAAGAGCAGATAAATATAGTTTTATATTTAATTTCTTCAAAAGAATCCAAAGCAATCTAAATTTGAAATCGTTAAAGTTTAATTTAAATGAATAATTACACAAACATTTTATAAGTGCTTAATATACATAAGGTACTATGTAATATATGTATTGGAGAGATCCAAGGGTAGAAAAGGAAAAATTCTCTGCCCCAATCTACTACTATTATACCCTGTGCCCTACCAGTATGGGAAATTTCAGCATATATAAATATAGTAAATACAAATTATATACAAAGGGGACTGATCTTGCATAAGAATTAGCATCTGAGCTCAGTCTTAAAAGGTGTTGATAGATTCCAAGAGGCAGAAGTGAAGAGGGAATGAAGCATGAAGGACAGACTATATGAAGATATGAAGGCAGAAACTGTATAAGGAAGACTGTAATGGACAAAGCAAAGCAGGTCAGTATGGCAGGAACAGAACAAAGAATGAGGAAGATTAATGCAAAATCCTCCAGTCAATAGGGTACCGTTAAACCATTTTGAGCAGTGGACAAGCACAATCAGACCTGGGCTTTAGATATAGTTCAACTATGTAGGAAATGGATTGGAGTAGGGAAAACTAGAAGCAGGCTACTGCAATTAGTCCAGACTAGTTGACTTGTTTGATTCTTAATTCATATCTTTTGTGGATAAATAGTAGTTGCTAAAGTGAGAAAAAAAAAATCCTAATCCAATAATAAACTTGAATCATGCTTTAAAAGGGGAGGTAAAGCATACAATAAATTTGTATGCATTGTTATTTAATAAACATTTGTTGAATAACAAGGGTTTAAAAGGGACAATATCCTTATAATTATTAATGTTATTAATTAAGATTGGATTAAGAGCCTATGATTTGTTCCTACAGTTAATCTTATTCATTAAAGGAAATGAGACAAAACATTCTGTGATTTTAAGATTGCAAAAAGGGTAGATTTTGGAGACTACAAACCAATATTCTGGCAGAAATCTGGAAGAGTTAATTAAACAGATGGTTTGTGAAGACTTATCTAAAGGAAAGTAAGGCTCACTAAGAATTAGGTTAAGTGAAAGCAAAAATCACTAGCAAAATATGTCCAATTAACCCCCCTTTTCTTCTTCCATAGTATTATTATACTTGTAGAAAAGGGGACTTCAACAAACAGTGGCAAGCCACTTCAATATCTTTGACAAGAAAACCCTAAATAGAGTCACAAAGAGTTGGACATGACTGAAACAACTAAACAAAATATTAAGCACTGTGCTAAGCACTGGGGAATACAACTTATAGTCACATAACTTTCTATCATATTTTGGACTCTAACTCAGATCTTCTGCTCTATGTCTAGTAATGTTTCTAGCATGACACTTCAGATGAAATTGAACAAGAATAAATATTTTGCATTTAAGTTTATATTTAAGTCTATTAATTGTTTTAAGTTGGGCACAATATAAACTAAAAAGTGTCATATTTGTTTGAAAAAAAGTACTAATAAATCTCTGGCTACATTACTAGAAGTATAATGTCCAGATCAAAGGAGTATTGTAATAGTATTCTCTAATCACATAATATCCAGTACACATTATTTGTAGCTCTAGGACCTATATTTTAAGAAACTTTAACAAGTATGCTATAGTAAAAATAAAAATAAATAAATAAATTATAAATTTGGGTTTGGAACATAAGAATCCTGAATTATTCTGTTCATTGGTTCATATCTTTGAGGAAGGCCTGGATTATATATAGAATGCAAGCAGTGTTGTGAGATTTTATCTTATAAGAACCAATTAAAAGAATGGAGTTTGATATGAAGAAGAAAAAAATTGGGGGGTAAGGAGGAAATATAAGTATTTGAAAGATTAGAATGTGAAGAACATGTGACCTTGTTAGGTCATTGTTAGAAGTATTCTCTTCTGTAATTTTTACTACCTTTAAGGAAGGACATTAACAAGCGGAATCATATCCAGAAGAAGGCAACTAGAATTGTGAGAAGACAAGAGACTATATTTTAGAGGAACCAATTGAAAGAATAGAGGAAGTCTGGCATGGAGAAGAAAAGACTTTTTGGAAGGGGGGGGGGGGAAATAACTGTCTTCAAATATTTGAAAGTTTGAATGTAGAGACTGGATTAGACATGTTCCACTTGATCCAAGAGTCAGACCTAGGATCCATGAGTGGAAGTTGAAGAGAAATAGATTTAGCCTTGAGGAAAGGAGTTTCCCTTAATGCAGCCCACAATAACATTAGGTTTTATAACTGCTATTATATACATTTATCTTATATTGAATTTGCATTTCAAAAGTCACCCAGGACTTTTTAATATAAACCATTCTTCAGCTAGATGTCAACCATTTTGTACTTGTGAAACTGAAATCCACATACAGAGTTTTACATTTACTCATTAAATTTCATTGTATTTTATTTGCGTTATTATTCTAATCCACCAAGATCTCTTTAGATTTGGACCCTGTCATTGAATGATCTATTTTTTCCTCTTACCTTAATGTCATCTAAAAGTTTGGCAATCATGTTTATTTATGTCTTCATCTAAGACTGATAAAAATGGCTAACAGTTCAAGGCCAAGGACAAATTTTTTGGACACTATACTAAGACTGCTCTCAAAGTTGCATAGACCCATTATTTGGGGTAGGAAGCTGAGGAAGGGGGGAGATCCAGCCTTTAATTCTTTCTGATCTACTTAATTATACACAGTGTATAAACTGTGTTTTTTATCTTGCCTAGAAAAATATTTGTGAAATACTTGTTGAAGTCCATGTATGTGATATCTTAACATTCTCTCAATCTATCCATCCAATTACCATGCCAAAAATGAAAATGAGACTATTCTGACATGACGTTCTTGATAAAGCCATACTTTCTTTTAGTGTTAATTGCTTCCCTTTCTAAATATCTCAAGCTATCTCTTTAATGTATATTCTAGAATTTTGCCAGGGATTCCATTTGAATCAATGATGTGTAGACTGCAAACTCTACCTTCTTCCTCTTTTAAGAATCACATGACTGCCTTTCTTTAGTTTCCTGGCACCTCTGCCAATTTAAAAAAGGGAGGTGCTCTCATTATCTCTATTTTACTGATAAAGAAGCTGCAGCAAGCAGATCCTAAGTGACTTGCCTAGGGTCTCACAGTTTCCCCACAGTATTTATCCTTGTCTTCAGCTCATTCTGCACTTTACCATTCCTAATTATGTTTATTGTTCAATAGTTTTCAGGCAAGTCTAACTCTTAGTAACTCTATTTGGCTGTTGTTTTTGTTTGGAGTAGTTTACCATTTCCTTCTCCAACTCATTTTACAGATGAGAAAACTGAGGCAAACAGGGTTAAATAGCTAGAAGTATCTGAGGCTGGATTTGAACTTAGGGGTCCTGACTTTAAGCTTGCCCCCAAGTTACAATAAATTCAGTTCCATATTTTAATTCAATACAAATTCAGCTCCATTAAAAATCTATATTCAAAACACTGTACTGGGCATCGGGAACCAAAAATGATAATGGAAGAAATTTACATTCTAGCACTGGGAATAGCATGCACAGAAACGAGTATAGAAACATGAGGATGGGAAGAGTAATCAGTAGTAAAAGGGGGTGAGGAGGTAAAGGCTTAACAATGGAGGTGGCACTGAGTTGGGCCTTGAAGAAAGATAAAGAAAATACTTGAAGACAGAAACAAATGAGCAGAATACTCCAAGGAAGCATGAGGGTACAGTTAAAGTCTCTATAGAATAGAAAAAGATGGAGTTTTGAGTATGAAGAATTTAGAATTTAGAGTTGTCCATTCTGGCTAAAGTTTAGAATATATAAAACAGAAGCAATGTGAGATGAGCTTGGGAAGGTAGATCGTAATCAAATTGTTCAAGGTCCTAGTCAATCAAGCATTTATTAAGTAGAAAAAGCAAGAAAGTGGACAAAACCAAGAGAAAGCAAAACTGTCACTTCTTTCAGGGAGTTTGGATGACAAATATATATAAAAGCATATACAAAACATACAGAGCAGATAGAAGATAGTCCTAGTAAGAAAGCATCAACAACTGGGAGAATGGGAAAGGAAAATTTGCTGAAGGAAGAATCTAAACTGAGACCTGAAAGAAGCTTAGGGATTCCTTATTAGAGGCTAAAGTGATGAAGAGCATGGGAACAGCTAGTACAGAGGTATGGAGATAAGTGACAGGATGTTGTTTTTGAGGAAGAGCAAGTACAGAGAGATTAAGCTGGGAGACAATTTATAAGATTATCTTAATAGACTAGGTGAAATGTGAAAAGACCTGCACTAGCATGGTAATTGTTTGAATGGAGAAAAGGGAACATATACGTGAAAGATGGCATGGAAGTAGAAATGACAAGACTTAGACTGGTTATTGTGGATGAGTGAGAATCAGGAATCAAGGATGATACCAAAGTTTCTAATCCAGTGCCACTCTTCTTCCAGGTACCTATGAACTTCAACATGTAAATTTGAAAGAGATATGGGTTTTCAGGGAAAGATTTAGGAAAATCAAGTTTTAAACATGTTAAGTTTGTAATAACTATGAAAAGTCTAATCTGAAATGTCAATTCATTTCCTAGTAATGGGATCTTAGTTTATCTGATATGTTGCTTATATGTAGTAAATTTATATTTCTTAAGTGTCACTGTTCTTTCTCTTTTTAGAATTTGTCTTCCTTGAAATACCATAGCTCTTGTTTGCTATTTTTTTTTTTTTTTGCTTTGGTATAGAGCTTTGAAGTTTACTCCCTGTCCCTTCCTTCTTGAGGAGATTTATGAATCTCCAGAGGTGTGTGTGTGTGTGTGTGTGTGTGTGTGTGTGTGTGTGTGTGTGCGTGTGTGTGTATGTTTTACTGGCCCTTGTTAGGTACACTCCAGCCCTGGCCAAGAACCCATATTACTAACTATATTTTAAGCTATAGTACAGACATCCAAATCCCATTCTCAGACACCATCTTCTTAGCCATCTGTTCATTTTGCAAATCTGCCTTTCTTCTGAATCCTCTACCTTCAATTGGCAATAGTGATCAAAAACACCACCTGGGTCCTTAATGTCTTTAATTTTTTTTTTTTGCCAAAGACTTCAAAATCCTTAGCAACATTTTATTGTTGTTGTTGTTGTTGTTTTGTTTTTTAAAAATTCCTTTGGGTAGTATCATTTATTTCTATATTTTTCACCAAAAGTGTCCTAGTCATTACAAAATTCAACAAATCTCAAGATACTATCACACCATAGAACCATGCCCTAGAAATTCAGTAGACCTCCATTATTTATAGAGAAGGTTGAGCTGAATCTTATTTGGAAAATTTGTACAGTATGATTTTTAATGATTCAAAAGTGCTTATTGCTGCAAAAGTCCATCTTTTGAGCATATTTTGCTAATGATATCATCACATGTCTGTGAAACACAGGACACCATGATCTCAAAAGAATTAAAATTTTAAATTACCAACGAGTAATGTAAAGATGTGTGATGGAAACATCTATATTTCAATTTTTACTAGGGTCAAATTTGCATAAAAAGTAGCTAGGAAAAAAAACATCATGGATGACATGATCAGAAAAACATTTTAAGTTGACATGTTAAGAACAGGGGAATATAAGAGAATAAATAAGGAGCAGAAAAAAAGTTACCTTGAGTAGTATTGCTGGTGCCTTGTAAATATAAAAAAGGCAAAAAGATATTCTGAAGCATCTTGGGTAAATTCTCCATAGATGACTTATTGGAAAATATCAGCAAGAACTGCATATGATTTTCAAGACAATCTCCAATTGATAAATGGTCAAAGGATATGAACAGACAATTCTCAGATGAAGAAATTGAAACTATTTCTAATCATATGAAAAGATGCTCCAAGTCATTATTAATCAGAGAAATATAAATTAAGACAACTCTGAGATACCACTACACACACACCTGTCAGATTGGCTAGAATGACAGGGAAAGATAATGCAGAATGTTGGAAGGAATGTGGGAAAACAGGGACACTGATACTTTTGTTGGTGGAATTGTGAATATATCCAGTCATTCTGGAGAGCAATTTGGAACTATGCTTAAAAAGTTATCAAACTGTGCATACCCTTTGACCCAGCAGTGTTACTACTGGGCTTATATCCCAAAGAGATCTTAAAGAAGGGAAAGGGACCTGTATGTGCAAGAATGTTTGTGGCAGCTCTTTTTGTGGTGGCCAGAAACTGGAAACTACGTGGATGCCCATCAATTGGAGATTGGTTGAATAAATTGTGATATATGGATATTATGGAATATTATTGTTCTGTAACAATGACCAGCAGGATGATATCAGAAAGGCCTGGAGAGACTTCCATAACTGATGCTGAGTGAAATGAGCAGGACCAGGAGATCGTTATATACTTCAACACGATACTATATGATGATCAATTCTGATGGATGTGGCCATCTTCAACAATGAGATGAACCAAATCAGTTCCAATAGAGCAGTGATGAACTGAACCAGCTACACCCAGCGAAAGAACTCTGGGAAATGACTATGAATCACTACATAGAATTTCCAATCCCTAGATTTTGGATTTCCTTCACAAGCTAATTGTACACTATTTCAAAGTCCATTGATATTGATACCATTTGAAGTACCATTCTTAGTAATACTTAACCATTATGATTCTTCATAGAATAAGTGAGCTTTTCTTTTTCCTTTAAGGAGAAAAGTCATCCTATTTTTTCTCTCATCAATTAATTCAACATGGAAAATCCCCGTGGATTTATCTTTGTCATTTTACTTGGTTCTCTATTTTCTGACGTCTTCAGGGTATAACAAGTCCTCCCTCTCTCAGCTATCCTGGAAGGTCTGTAGGGAATGGAAAAGAATGTAATATTTCTCCTGCAGAATTTCTCTTTCTACTTTGTTATATAGGAGAAGTTAAAAGAGATTACAGCTGTGTAGGTGCTTCTCTAAGAATATCAGTAGCACAAAATTCTATAACTATCTTTTCCCCCATCAGAATAGAATAATTTTCCATTTATCTCTTAAAGCAATGGCTTTAATTACAAACAGAAGGTAGAGCAGCTCTGAAATGGTGACTATCTCAGAGATAATATAAGGCACAAATATTAAGTTTATGCTATATGTTTACAGAACAGGTAAGTTTATAAGGGATAAAATTCTGGTACATCTTGGTACCATTTAAAATCCACAAAATCATATGCAATTTTTTAAACAGTTTTTATTTACCAGATATATGCATGGGTAATTTTACAACATTGAAAATTGCCAAACCTTTTGTTTTAATTTTGTTAAATATGTTAAAGTATAAATTAAATACAATATATGTATACATGTCCAGTTGTTTTGCTATACAAAAAGAATCAGACTTTGAAATACCATTGGACCTACAGTTACAAATTTTAACCCCTATCAGTAGAACTCAAATGAAGTAGAATTTAAATAAAATGACAAAGTTTACCTCCTAAGCATTTCTCAGCTAATTCCCTCAGCAAGAACTCTAACTTAGGATCAAATACAAATTTACTATTCATACAATGATGTTTTTTTTTAAGAAAAAAAAGATTCTATACCCCCCCAAAAAAAAAATCAACTCACCATTTTTAAAGCATTAAAAAAATCTACCATTTTAAAAGTCAGATTAGTTTGGACATTAAAAATTCAATCTGCAATCATTAGTTCAAACACAATTTATGCCCTAATCAATCCCAATATTTTATGCATTATTGTAGCTACAAAGAGAACTGAAAATTAATTTTCACTTTATTTCCTTATTAGTTCCATTTACTATTTCCTTCTTTTCCTCCCTCCCTTCCTGCCTTCCTTCCTACCTTCCATCCCTCCCTTCCTTCCTTCCTTTCTTCTTGCTTAAGATATGGCTATCATAGTTGAGATAATATTAGGCTTTTCCTATATGTCCCTTTAAAAAGCACAATTTGAAAATCACGTTTAATTTAGTTCAAAATAGAAAGAAGAGCAATCTTTGAATAGGCCTTCTGAATATCAACAGAGTAAATTCTGCTGGAATTACTGGAATTAATAGCTACAAAAATAGTACTATTTTAGGGGGAAAAATACCCAAACCCCTCAGTTTAATTTAAAAAAAAAACATTTGATTAGAAAACTCTTTTTCCTAAGCAGCTCACTTGGTGTTTATATCATGTTTTATAAGTAGCCATTCAATTACTTATTCTGAGTACAAGTGTTTGGCAAGTTAATTCTATTTACATCTATCCCTCATAAATCTGTTGCCATTTTGAACCTTATAAGGTTAGTTTGGGGAAACCTCACTGGATCTAACTACAAGGAACCAGGACCTAGGAGGTTTACAATTCAGAAATGAGAAGAATTATGAGAGAAATTGGTACTGTAAGTAAAATTCACTGATGGTCTAAGAAACTGGCAATCTTAGAAAACAGGCAGGCTGCAGTCGAGTTGACTAATTAGCTACCTAGGGTATTTTCAGTATGATTCTTGTTCTATGTTAGGCTATGCCTAAAAATGTCAGATTTCCAGAATATAGCTATAAAAGAATGGCAAATCAGAGATGTTATAATTAAAAAAAATAAATACCTTTGTTTTCCTAAATTTATCTTAATTACTCACATAGTGACCAGTGGAGAACCACTTCTTGTACACACACACACACACACACACACACACACACACACACACTTTTTTTTTTTTTCCCCATCTTCTTTCAGTATCCCTCATCTAAACTTTACTCTTGGGAAGTACTCTAATTGTGTGTGTGTGTGTGTGTGTGTGTGTGTGTGTGAGTGTGTGTGTGTGTGTGTGTGTGTGTGTGTGTGTGTGTGTGTGTGTGTGTGTAATTCAATTCTATAGATAATTCTTTATGTTCCATACCATTTCTAGTTCAAAGAACAATAGCTGGTAAGATGGAAGAAGAGAAAATGATCATTTTTTTCTTTTCTGCATGAAGCTTGAAACACATTTTTTAAAAAGGATTAGTATAATGTAGAGGACTGCTAAGTAGCTCAGTGGATTAAGTACTGGACCTGGAGCTGGAGGACTGAGTTCAAATCCAACCTTACATACTTAGTTACATAGCTGTGTGATCCTAAGCAAATCATTTAATCCTATTTGTCTCAGTATCTTCATTTGTAAAATGAGCTGGAAAAATAAATGGAAATCCACTACACTACCTCTCTGTCAAGAAAATTCCAAATGGTATCATGAAGAAGTAAGCATGACTAAGCAACAGCCCTGAGTATTTAATCATGTCCCTGCCCCATTTAGCTTTTTGTTGTGTGTTATCTTTTTCCATTAGATTGAGTTCCTTGGGAGTAGTGAAGGGACCCCGAAACTCCTTGAAGCAGAAAATCTCCTTCAACTCTGCCTCAGTGAGGGACCCTGCCCAAGGAAAACAAGACAAATAGTTTTTCTGTTATCTAGTTGGGGTTGGTTCGAATTCCAACCCTCTTCACTTAAAGAAACTCAATTCTACTAAAATTCCAGCTCAAGCTGAAACCCAGCTTGTAGACGAGCCAACTTGGGAATCCACCCACTAGCCCCCTTAAGCTTGTAGCCAAAGCTCCTATTATAAAAGAGCCAATCTAAAATCTTCTCTTTGCAGAGATGCCAAACATGCCATGCTAGGCTATGCCATGCTATGCCAAGGAAACCTCTGCCTGCTGGAATAATATTCTCTCCCAGTGCTACCCTCTCTTTACCCTCACCTATTTCCCTAACTAGACTTTATGCCTCTCTGTCAGGATTTCTAACCTTTACTTTCCAATCCCTATAATAAACCTCTTTTATCAATCTAGGTTTTGGGTTTGTAAATTCCTTTACAGATAATTCCTGTGCTGTCAGAAGGGGGTTCCCCAAAACTCCCTACCCTTGTGCTGAATCCCAAGGGGATGTAGAGGAGCCAAACTTCTCATTTGGTTTCCTGAACCCCGAACCTGCCACCAGACCTTATCATTTAACTCCCTGACCACCACAAACCTTAATCTCTTTTTGGTTCCCTAAATCTAGACATTATCATTTGGTTCTTTATGAAAGGGAACCCCAGAACCTAAACTTCATCATATTTTTGGTTCCCATACCGGGAGCCCCCAAAACTAGACCTCACCTCATCATATTTTGGTTCCCTGATTGGGAACCCTGAAAACTAGATCACCTCATCAATAGGACTGGTTTTTTATATCCCCTGTGCTTTGCACAGTGCCTGGCATGTAGTAGGCACTTAGTTTATTATCTGACTTTCCTTATATATATGTTTGTACTCTTCATATCTCATAGAGCTAATAGTAGGATTCCTTAGAAGAAATAAATTGCATTCGTGAGACAGTTATGTACTAAAACTTCAAGTGTGATAGTCCCATGAGGGTTTGGAAGCTAGTTTTTAAAGAATTGACAAAAATATTTATATAGAAAATTGCCATTATTTTTCAGGTTAAAGTCAAGGTCAATTTTTGTTACATGAGTCATCAGAATATTTAGTTGAATTCTTCTCCAAACCTAAATTTATAATTCATAGTGCCTTAAGAATAGAGAAGGATAAAATCCAATTCAACAAATTAACTCATCAATAGAACAGAATATTCCCTTCTAAATTTTAATTTTATTCTAAAGTATAAAAAATCATACCATTATCAAGTTTCAAAATCTTTCAAGTTTTTCCTTCTCATGCCTGTAACTAATAGTAACATGACTGATTTTAAAAAAATACATTGAAACAATATATAATTGAGATAAAGATTTATTCTAAAGATTCTTCTATTAATGTCTCTTAACTATCCCTAATAATAAGGGGGAAATCTTTGTCCTTTGAAAGGAGATTTAATTTTTATAAACAAGTGAAAATTATTTAGAGCCTTGTCTAATATATAATGTATATTTTAATATTAATAACACATAGTGTATATATTATTATATATAATATATGTATGATGTATAATAAAGAGTTTGATATTAAAAAGATAAAGATGTAGAGAAATATGATGAATCTTTATTTTTGACTTGTAAATAGTACCTGAAGGCAAAATCAAAAAATGTTTTCTGAATATTTTTGAACAATGAATAAAAATGCCAAGGCTGTTAATGTTTTGAAAGGCAACACTTATTTGGATGTAAAGTTCTGTCATATTTGTTTTAAAAAATTACCAATCTCACTACTTTATAATTTTCTTTATTTTTAAAAACACTAAAGTAATATTATTCAATATCTATTCTAATGTTTAAAAGATGTCCAGGAAGGCCATTCCATCCATACCTTCTTATAACCTATACAATTATTATTTTTTTCTATCAAGTTTTTCTACCTTATTTCAGATCTCTCTTCCTCTTCTTTAAATCTAATTCTTTTTCCTCATTAAGGAGAAAAAAGAAATGGACCTCCATCTTTGCCTACTCTAAGCAAAGTAGAAATGTAATTTAGGACTCCTGAATTTTTTAAATAATTTAAACTATTATAATTACAAATGTTGCATTTGTCATGCTAAAATAAATTTCGCATTGTTATTAGCATAAATGGCAAATATCTTGCAACTGAAGTTACTGAGCAAATCCACTATTTCAAATCACTACAAGTCACTAGAAAGCAAACTGTTAAAGTTGATGTAGATAACGTTTTCTTCTATTGTTTTGTTAAAAATAGGTATGGACATTTTTAAAGGTCATCAAAGTGGAATAAATTATACAACCTTAATATCAGGACTCTGTAAATGATGAACATAAATCAGTAGTGCTATTATTACATATGAAATATATATATATATATGAAATTTCATATATAATACTGATTTCCAGTATCATTTTATCTGAATAGCAATTTGACTACTATAAGATAACCATAAAATTCATTTTTAAGCTCAAATACTAATATATGGTTACAGTTAGCATATAACTATTAAGTAAACATGATTTTAAACACCATTTTGAAAATGAAACAATAAAACAATTCACTCCTTTCATTGTGAAATCATTTACTGGGATTATTCAACCAAATGAGATTATATACTTTGTCTAATTCTGGCCAAAGAAGCATTCATTCAACATTTAACATTTGAACAATATATAGTAGCTAAAATATATGTTAGCAAAGGCCAAATCCTGTAATTTTTCATGCTAAAAATGTCAATAGAGTCAATGTAATCAACAAAGTACAAGTCGTCTTGAAAAAATTTACTGCCCAACATTCACACTGCCATTACCAGCATAATTTACATATAAATAACACAGAATAAGAAGTGTTTGTGGCATCTTTAGTTAGTATTTCAAACCTTCCTCCTAACTAGCTTACAACTAACATAGCAGTTCCACTGACAAAGAGATTCTTGATCATTTTATACAAAGTTAGAAGGAATTGCCACAAAATGAAAAAAAAATCCATTTGCCTGATAAGCTACATCCTAGTCTACATGTGTATGTGTGTGTTTTAACTCCTTAAGTCTGGTTTGATCAAAGACTACCATGAATTTTTCTGAAAGGATCAAATCCAGTATAGTGACTCTAAGAACACTTATTTCCTAGGAAATCTGATGGATGAGGGATGTAATGAAAGGAACTCAGACCTCTATCTTTCCAGTGTGTTTTCCAAGACAAAAAATGGTTGTTGATTTGCTAAAGCATTCTTGTGGACAGCACTCTCTGAAGCTAAGAAAGAATAGGGATGGAAACGTTAGATGATCTTTTGAAGTGTGCCACTGACATTAATATATACATTTTTATATTACAATGTACACTATATATACAATATACACAACATGAAACACACAAAACAATTTTAACACAGAAGAAATATTGATTTCTTGTACAATTTATATATTAATGATAAACACCTCTCAGAGTTAAATGTTTCTCCTTGATATTTATATGCAGTCAAATTTAATAATAATGCTAAAGACCTTTCAGAGGAATTTTCCCAAATGACTCATATCCAGCTTCTTTTTCTTAATGTCAAGTGACCAAATGCAAGGATGTTTGTGGTGAACCACAAAAACTTCTAACTTAGTGTTAACACTTTGTGGGTTGTTGTAATACAGAAAACAATACAAATTCCCACAAATTTTTGCCCAAGTGTTCATATATTTTTAAAACAAAATCAAAAGGCTACCTTTGTTTTCAGAATACAGAAAAAATTGTTTCCATCTTGCTTTTAAAAAATAAATGAAATAATCATTTCTCCCTATAAGAAAGTAATATTTAACATCACATCTTTTCATTCATCCTACTTATCTAGAAATCCTACTTCTAGTAATTATAACCTTACTGACAAGATAAACTGAATGAATGCTTGCCATTTTCCTGCCCAACAGAGAAAACTAGTAATTTATCTTTTCATTTTATGTGTACTTAATACTTGGCAATCTGACAATTTATAACTGGAAAGCACAACTATGAAAATAGTAAATGTCATTTTGGAATAAACAATTCTCTTTATATTATAAACAGGTCAAAATATAACTTTAATATCAAGAAGAACACTGCAACATCGTTTAGAAGAAACTAGTTCTTCCCAGGATTCTCACATGCCATTATCCACTAGACTTAATTATCTGCCATAATACTGCCAGTAAATCATGAGAGAAAGTATTAAAATAACTCACAAGGTCATACCAATTAATTTGGTAGTTTTAGAAAGAGATCAACAACACTGATTCCTCAGTCAGAAATACCTAGAGTTGTAGATCTGAAAGGGATTTTAGAAATCATCTTGTTTACCTCCACTAACTTTACAAGTGGAGAAATTAAAGTCTAATGATCTAAAGTGATTTGTCAAAAGTATCAAACTCATGGGGTAAAAGTAAGACTAGAAAACCAAAGTCTTCTCACTTCCTAGTTGATGTTATTTCTACTGCATCATGCTCCCTCTTTCTACAATGATAGAAAAATATAATAACCTAGGTAGTAAATAACAAGATAAGAGGTCATGTATGCAGAGTTTACTAGCTTTGGAAGAAAATTACATTATACTGAATTATTGCATACTCAGCAATTCTTACTGAAGTTGGAAAATTCTTTAAGTATAGACTAACCATTTACTGCAAAAAAAAAAAAAAAAGTTACTTCAGCCTAGCAATATAAGCCAATAAATTAAGAAAGACTAAATATCCAAATCTAATGTGATATAAAAACTGATTTTGACCACTGTATACATGATGTAATTGGAAAGCTCAACAAATATATTTTCTAAAAGATTCAGCTTATTTGCATTTAAAATGTAGCAATACTTAGAATAATATATCTTAAAGACAATACAACTGAAACAACAAAAATATTATTTTTAACCTAATATAAAAATACAATCTTTTCTATACAGTTCTATCAAACAGAACTGGGCCAAAACAAGGCCATATTTTCATTTTAGAAGTTAAATGTTACCAATCCAAAGTAACAACTATGTAGAATATATTACTAGTTGTTGCAGTTTTCTTCCTTATTTTCAACAAGATATATTATTACTGTCCTTTAAAAACTCTGTTAAAGATAAATTTCCTTCATTAACTCTTTATAGATCAGTCCCATTTGAAATGCCATTTCATTATTTAGCATCCTTTAAGATTATTTAGCTAGTACTATATACTTGAATTTCTATAAAGTTGCAATTGTTTATATTTTTTCCTGTCACTCGTGTATATATTTATATAATGATATGGATCTAGTGCTTGTATTTTTATACACTATGCACATACGTGTATATCCACACACATGACTAGACATGGGCACACATGTTTGTATACACGTGTTATATTACATGTATGTCTATAGGTACGTGTATGTGTGTATATGGTTTTTTTTTCCATTCCAAAGAGTAAGCAGTTTAATGTTAGGGAGAATGAATTTTTGACTAACCTTAGTGTATTGCTCTGCATATGCTCAATATTAAAATAAATGTTGTTGACTCATAATATATTAGTTTTTACCACTTCAGCAAAGATAACAGGATAGGGTGGATATATGAAGAGGAAATAGAAGAAAGCAGAAGGCGGAGTTTCATCACATCACAATTTTGGGAAGCCATAAATTTGTCACAGGTATATAATAGTTCCTAAAATAGTAACTATTATTCCAACATTCTTTGCTTTTCATTTCTCTTTTTGTCCAAACCATATTGCAAAGCAGTCTATTATGAATCAGTAAATAATATAATTAATCACTATAGAACTTTCTAATTTGTGTGTATATAGATGGAACTTAAGAACTCTCAAAGTCAAATTGTTTAAGCATGTAACTAACTACAATGTGGAAAAATCCTCTAAAAGGACATAAAATTCCAACATTCTCTACATTATAATGTCAATCTAAATCTTTGTGGTGTTGTTAAAGAGGAGTTTATTATATAGTCAATTAACAAATTCTGAACATTCTACCTCTGAAATATTTTTTATAATCACATGCTTTTCTCTACTTTTATAGCATTCATTCTCATTCTGGTCCTTGTTACTTCTCATCTGTATTACTGCAATAGTCTTCTAACTGGCTATCCATCTCTAAATCTTTCAATAGAGCTACCAAAGTGACATCCCTAAAGCACAAGTCTGACCATGTCATTCCCTTGCTAAATAAAACCCAATGACTACCTATTAATATTAGGATCAAAGAAAAACTCTGGAATTTAAAGCTTTTTAACAATCTAGCTTCAAAATACCCCTCTAACCTTATTTCATATTATTCTCTAATATTCCGGCCAAAGCATCTTCTTCCTGTTCTCACACATGACACACTTCTCCTTTCTTTATGTCTTTGTATAGCCTGCACGATTCTCATGCCTGAAATACTCCCTTGTCCACACTACAGCTCAGACACAACCTCCCACTCAAAGTCTTTCTTGGGTGCCCCAATTTAGTGCTACTCTCCAGAGTTGTTTTATGTGTGTATATTCTCTCCCCTGAAAGAGTGAAAGTTTCTTGAGGACAGGGATTGTTCCACTTCTATCTGTTTCATCTGACACATAATAAATAATAATAAATTATTTCCTTCAGCATGAAACCTGGAATGATAATATAAATATTCCACAGGCATTTAGATTGTGCTAGTTCAATAGGATTCTGGTTTTTTTTTCCTTTTCATTTTGTTATAAGCCCCAAACTATTATTTCTCTGTCAAAGTTTATTCTGAAAGGGCTTGTATACATGCTTTAGTAGCATCTGTAATGTAGTATAGTGGACAGGAAGCCAGGCTTGGCATCAGAAAAACCTGAGTTCAAGTCATGCCTCTAACCCAGACAGAAGTTGTATGATCACAGGCAAATCACCTTGTGACATTGCTCAAGACAGCTTGTTAATACTATAAAGTGGAACTGGGGTTGTCAGCATACATTAGTGGAGAGTTTCCACATTTGGAGTTCCCTACTATGGTAAAATTCACTGATTGCAACCAGAAAGAAAAGTAGTTATTGGGAGATAAAAGACTCCAAGAAGAAACAAATCTCTAAGATTTGACATCCTAAAAATACTTTTTTAAAAAGTCTCTGGGGTTAATGCACAATATTTAAATCTAACAACACACCCACACCCACACATGTACAAATTGGCATATGCTACTTTGGCCACTTAATCAATATTATATAATATTTCCTAAATATTATTTAGTTTATTAAAAACATTAAAGTCCTCTTTAGGTTATGTGGCATTAAGGTAAAACATAATTTATATATGTCAAAGAATACTGATCAAAGGATAATATACATATGAATGCACATTCTACTTATCTAGATAGCAGGCTTCCATCAAATTCAAAGAAAGAAATGACCTCTAAGCACTGAGAGAAAAGACCTGCCTCAAGGTCCATCTGCTTATAGGAAAGGCTTGAGATTTCTACCCAGAAAATACTGAGTAGATAAGGCAGCAGATAACAAATAGAGAACACCAGGGCAATTCCAATGGTTTTGTAATAGAGAGAGCCATCTGCATCCAGTGAGAGACTGTGGAACCAGGTGTGGATGACAACATAGCATTTTCACCTTTTTTATTGTTGTTTGCTTATATTTTGTTTTCTTTCTTATTTTTTTTCCTTTTTAGATGATTTTTCTTGTTAAATATGTATAGAAGAATTGCACATGTTCAACATATAGTGGATTACTTGTCGTCTAGGGCAGGGAGTGAGGAAAGAGAGGGAAAAATTTGGAACACAAGTTTTTCAAGGGTGAATGTTGAAAACTATGCATATGTTTTGAAAATAAAAAGCTTTAACAAAAAAAATTAAATGGGGAAAACAAAACAAATAGAGAACACTAACAGATCAATAAAAGCACAGGCATGGAGGTGTCAGGGTAGCCTTTATTTTAAAACCAAAAGGTTTTTATTATATTTAAATAGGTTTGGAAGTTGTAATTGTTCTAGCATATTAACAATGAATATTTATAACAATAACCCTTAGTCATTTAAAAACATCATAGATATAGAACCGGAGTGGACCAATTGTACCATCTGGTAAAATTTCATGATAAATCAGTAGAAAGTATGGCACAGGGATTAAATGAAATGAGTTACTCAAAATTCACCACAACTTCCATATAATATACAAGTGCTTCCTGAGGCCTCATAGATATAAATCTATATCCTCATTGATATAAATTTATATCCATACTACTCTATCAATCAATTCATCAGGATAATGATATTTGACTAGAATTTAAATTAAAGACAGTTAAGGGCACAAATATTGCTACAACTGTGGCTGAGTTGAACAACAATAATATTCCAATAAAATGTTTTTTTTTCTCCCAGAAATTATATTTATGTACTATTTCTTGAGTCTTCAGGTATAACAAGCACATGCTTCTGCTTAGCTGGGTTTTTTGTTTGTTTGTTTTGGGAGGGAAGCACTTTTAAATAGCCTCAGTTAATCTTTTTTGATTAACTGACATCAAAATTCTCAATTATACCTTTCAAATCTAAATCAAAAGGAACCTGTATTCATAAAAATTGAAAGTTATTTTAGAAGTTATTATATCTATGTTCTATATAACACATTTTGCCAGAACTTTGAGGAGTTATTGTGTAATTACTAGTGTAATTGTGAGTATGACAATGGAATGATTATAAAGAACAAACTTTAAAAAAGAGAAAAATTCAGAATATAAAAATAACAAATCATAAGAAAGTTAAATTTTTGAAAAAAGAGAGTAGTTTCATTACTAATAATGCAATGCTTTCTGAGTTTTTGGAAGAGCAAAAAGACAAAAATAAAATGAGGTAAGATAGTAAGGAGTTTAATATTACATTTAACAGGATGTTGGTTAGAATATAAAAATCTTTTTTCCAAGAAGTCAGAAGTTGGAAGATCATGCAATTCTTGTAACTTTATTTTTACAAATCACTCATTTCCTTCTACATAATATACACAGCTATCTTTTTTTTTTTTCCTAGTCATTCAAGTCACTACAGTCACTACTTCAGGTGAGAATCTTATAACCTTTAGTTTGGACTATTACAATAGTTTCCTAATTAAACTCCTGGTTGACAGTCTTATGCTCTCTCCAATTTGTGAGCCACCCAATTGCTAAAATAACTTTATCTTTACATTTTATTTAAATGTGTCATCTCCTATACAAAGTCTTTCCTGATGTCATGTTAATATTCTCTCCTCTGTCAAATATTACATTTATCTGTGTAAATGTTGCATAGCTCAGAATGGAAGGGATGAGTCTTGAGGGAGGGCCTTTTAAAAATCTTTTTTTGCCTTTGCATCTACAGTACCGAGTATAGTGCCTTGCATATAAATGAACAGATGCTGAATTGAGGTAAAATTGAATATTGTCCAATGTCCTTCTAATTTTTCAGTTTCTTTCTATACAGAAATTGTGTCTCTGAAATAAGAAGGCTGGGACTGTGAATGTAATCCTCTTGTATAATTAATAAAAGGAAAAGCAGACAGGAACTTGATATATATTTTTATTATGATGATTATAATTTCATTGGTAAATCTATGGTGACGGGGAAAAAAATCCAAAATGAGAATAGAAATCTAACAAGGGTTTGTAGGAAGTTAAATTCTGTCATTGTACAGACAGGGTAACAGAGGTCTAGAAAGGATATTGTGACTTGTCTGTCACAGGGGCACAGAAGTTTGAGTCTGTGTTTCTCCACTTATTGTGACTTTGACTAGTCATTTAAACTCTTTAGATCTCAGTTTCTCAATTTGAAAATCAGAATAGCTTAGATGATTAGTGAAGTTCTTCACAGAACTTCACTCTATATGGTTCTGGAAATTATATTAAATATGTCATAGTATACAGTATATACCTGTATCTTTACATTATTAATTTAAAAAATTCTGATGAATCATTAAAGTACCTGCATGTTTAGAATCATATTCATTCTTCTATGGGAATATTAATCTATATATTCCAATTTTCTTATCATCTGTTTTGGAGATACTCAAGTTGAAAAGTCAGTTCTAATATATGTTATTTAAGTTGTTTATTAAACAATGTATTATAAAAATGTATTATTTAAAAATGTAGATAATACCTATGTAAGGAAATAGCCGGCATCTGGCACCTTTTTATTTTGGTCTTGATCTGTGATTTCATGAGTGTGTCAGTGATTCCCAATATTATTTTTTCCACAACCCTTTTTCAAAAACAACAAAAAATGTGTTGTGAATCACCAGGATAATTTAACACTCTACTCATAATATTCTTTTACATGTATTCATTAATTGCTTATAATAGTAACTTTATAAAGTAACTTTTATACCCCCAAAAAAACTTCCAAATTTAAGTTTGCATAATATAATTGTAAAATGCAAAACTTTATTCTACAAAGAATTATGGAGTTCTATATAAAGTTCAAGAACTAAAATTATAAAAGTTTTTATTTTTTAATGCAGAACATTCTGTAATAATTAAAATTAGTATAATCAACCAAGACCTCACATACTTACTATTAGCTATAAAAATTTGATCAAAGGTTTTCAATATTTAGGTTAGCATCAGAAAAACAATCTTAATTATAGTTTCACAATGGATTTGTATCAAGATTTAAAACAAGAAGAGAGTATGCTAACTCACACAAACAAATGGCAGAAAATGGGAGGTGAAGAGTTGAAGCTCTCTTGGTGAGATAAAAATTCATTTTTCATCTGTAGCCATCTACCCAAATCAACATGTGAATAACTGGTTTTAATATAAAATATCTACTTTTATACTGGCTAATCCTAAAAACTATATTAGATGATAAATATATTTGAAGTATAATTGAATATTTATACATAAACTAAACTTCATAAGAATCTTAAGACATACCTATTCCTATAACATTCAGTTTGAAATACAGGCCTGAAACTCAGGGGAGGTCAAAAGAAGAGATATGTACATCTTGGAATCATTTACACAGTGATGACTATTTAACCCTACGAACTGACAAGAGGGCATTAAGTAGAGGTAAATTGCTGGACTTGGGATTGCTAAAACCTCAGTTCAAGTCCTACCTACAGCATATATTAGCTGTAGAAATTTGATCAAGTTACTTAACTTTTCTGAACTTCAGTTTACTTATCCGGAGAGGAGGTCTAGGCCCAATGGCCTCCATCTTTCCATATGTGATCCTGTAAGAGGGCCTAGAACAGAACTTTGGGGTACACCTTTAGTTAGGGGCAAGATATGTTTGATGAGTCAAGAAAGGAGACTCAATAAAGTAGTTAGACAGATGGGAAAGTCAGCAGAATATTTTATTGTTGTTGTTCAGTAGTTTCAGTCATGTTTGACCCGTCATCACCCCATTATGAGGTTTCCTGTCAAAGATACTAAAATGGTTTGCCAATTCCTTCTCCAACTCATTTTACAGTTGAGGAAATTGAGGCTAACTATCCAATGTCATATAGCTGAACCTGTATTTGAACTCAGGTCTTGTTGAACCCAGCATGTTATCTAAGGTGCCACCTACTGCCTTAGGGACTAAAGAAAAAGTGAAGAGCAATATCCAAAAGTGGGTGATTATCCATGTCAAATGCACTAAATTCCAGGAGGATGAGGACTGGGAAAAGTTCATTGGATGGCTTAATTAAGATACAGCTGATGGCACTGAAAAGAATACTTTTAATCAAGCAATTAAGTTGGAAGCCAGATTTCAAAAGTTTAAAGAACGACTACAAACAACCTTTTCTTGGAGTTTGGATGAGAAATGGAAAAGCTGATAGGTTGAAAGGAAGTTTTTCTTTTTGTTTGTTTGTCTTTAGGATGGGAGAGAAAACAGAGTAGGTTATGATCTTTGTAGAGAAGGACATGTAAAGAGTTAGTCTTGACAAAGAGAAGGGCCACCTCATTTTCAAACTGGGAGAAAGGGAAGAGTGGGAATATACAAAAGATTAGAGTTTTGAGATTAAGAAAAGAGGAAAAGAAAATGTCTTTATAAGATGGCCTCAATTTTCTCAGTAAAGAAGTGAGTTCCCCAGGTAGGGAGATAATATGAAAGGTTTGGAGAAAGAAGAGAAAGTTGAAAAATCTTCTATTGGAAGAGATATATAGAATCTATTTGGATAATAAAAAACATTGGACTCAGCATGACTTAAGTTGGATACCATGAATTTATCACATACCCAGTAAATATAGATTCTGACTTCCTCCAATTTGGTTCATTAGCCTGTGAGTAGGAGGAGTAAGTGAAATAGATAGGAGTAATCTAAGCCTTAATGGTGATAGGGCAAGGGGATGAACCAGTCAAGAGTAAAGGCAAAACGAAGCTAAACAAGTTAACTTTGGGGATGTGAATGGAATGGTTCAAAAGTAAAGTCAGAACAGAGGGAATGGCCTAAAATGGTATTTAGAGGGGGAGTCAGTGAAGAGTTAAAAATGTGTGAAGAAGAAGGAGGAAAGAAATGATAAGAGAGTATAGTCAAATAGAAGAATAGAAAGGTTATTACAAAGATGAAGGAGAGAAAAATAACCAGTGATGGTTTTCCTCCCATTATGTATATTTCCATTTCCCAAGAACTCACATCTTTGCAGTTTCTGTAACTTTAAATAAAGGTTGAAGATGACAAATTCCAGAGAAACACAACTGAATGAAGATGGCAATTTATCAAACAGTTCTACAATAATAGGTCATTTTTACTATCTTTTAAGGAGACATAAAACTATTTTTACACCATAGTTATTTATTGAATGTTGACTGTGTGAATAGAACCGTAGTGGATGATATTTGGATACATATAGGTACATTCAAAAGTAAGATACCTAAACTTGGCAAATTTATTTACTTGGAATTCTCATATCTTGAACACCAGTGGTGCTAAGTGCATTTTTATTTGACTGTGACAAGACCACTGATCTCAATCTTTCTAAGGAAAATGGCAAATTGCTATTAAGCACACAGCTGGAGCAATCCATGCTGTACTCTCTCTCTCTCTGTATATATATATATATATATATATGTAACGTGCTGTCGTCTCTAGAAGCTGCCGGATCACTCTCTGGGAAGAGATCTGCTGTGTCTTCTACTCAAATCTCTCCGACAGATTCTTCTTCCTGTAACGAACCGTTGTCTCCAGGCAGTTGCTGTTAACTCTTGTCCAAAGAAGTGACTTCCCTTCCTGCAGAGAGCCCCGTCAGGCCTGATGTAATGCAGAGAGTCTTCTTCTTTCTCTGAGAGTCCTCTCTTTTATTCTCCCAGAGAATGGGCGTGGGATAATGCAAGGGCTTCTGGGAAGAACCACCCCAGCCAATGAGCTTGCCCCCTCTATCAAGTCAACCTGAGTTCTCACCTTGTAATTGTCCAGAAAACCTCAGTTCTCACTTAGTAATCCTAACATCTCCCCCTTTCTTTTGATTTAGAACATAGGACAGTCATGACCTTGAAACATAAATCCATCAATATGGGAAGTATTACAGATAATTACATAAATGACCTTGAAACATAAATCCATCAATATGGGAAGTATTACAGATAATTACATAAATTACATAAGCACATAGTAACATAGTAACATAACACATGCTAGAAGTATATAACATAATCATAAATTGAAAATTTATAAATGTCCATAAGTCCATTGTCCATTAGTCTCATCTTGTGTGAGGAAGTCCAATGATTCCTGCTGGTTTTAAAGTTCTTTAACAGTCTTTTTATTAGCCATGCTCTTTCGGTGTAAGATGTTTCTTAGATCTTCTCCTTTATTTTGAGGTCTTTCTCTTTTTCTGTCTCTCTCTGATGGACAAGGCGAATACGACTCGTTGGCACCCATCTGATTCCTTCTCCTGCTGAAGAAATACAAGCAAACCCTCTCTCCCAGGCAGTTAACCTATCTGGTCCCTTCCATTCACCACTTTCTGGATCTCTCCACATCACCTGGCGATTATCTAAGGACAGTGGAGATGCTCTCACTGGACACTGCCCTTCTGGTGGGTTATAAAACCTGTCTGCTGGAGCCAGCGCATCTTTGTCAAAAATTAGAAAATTAATGGTATAGAGAACTAAATTTAGAAGTTCCCTAGGGCTACCTGTGGCTCCCCCTTTCTTTTGTTTTTGGAGGAGTGTCTTAATATCTCTGTTTCTTCTCTCTACTATTGCCTGCCCTTGAGGATTAAAGGGTATGCCCGTGGTATGTAAAATCTTATACTGTGCACAAAAGTGTGTAAAATGTTTGGACGTATATGCAGGTCCATTGTCTGTTTTTATTGCTTGTGGCACACCCATAATTGCAAAAGCTTGTATAAGGAATTCAGTGACCACTCGGGCTGTCTCTTTTGCTGCTGGCATTGCAAATGTGAATCCTGAAAAGGTGTCTACCACGACATGAATAAAAGATAGACGACCAAAAGATTTATAATGGGTCACATCCATTTGCCAGATTTCATTGGGTCTCAAACCACGAGGATTCTTCCCTGGAGGGAGTGTAGGAGCATGGAAAGGAAGACAAGCTGTACAGCTTTTTACTATGCTCCTAGCTTCCTCTCTTGTGATTCCAAATTGTAAACGTAAAGCTCGAGCAGCCTGATGATATTTAGAATGAGATTCTTGTGCTTCCTGAAATAAAGGACTACTGGCTAACATGGTTAGAAGGCTATCTGCCTTTGAATTTCCATCAAAAATGGGACCTGGAAGTCCACTATGTGAGTGGACATGCAAGATATAAATCTTGCCTGGATGTTTTCTTACTTGCTCTTGAAGTTCCTTAAAGAGCTGATAAATATTGGAGGCTGCAAATTTTATTTGGGCTGTGGCAATTCTTTGTACTACACCTACTGAATAGGCTGAATCAGTAATTATATTTACGTCTCCTGGGTAATAAGTGAGAGCTAGCATGATAGCAAATAATTCATTCTGTTGAGTGGATTGAAAAGGAGTCCTGATTACTCTCTTTATGGTTAAATCATGAGAGTATATGGCACAAATATTTTCTTTGGAAGCATCTGTAAAGATTGTTGGTCCTTTAAGAGGAACCTTAGAAACCTTTTCTTCAAAAATCCATCGCCAATTATGTAGTAGCCGGGTAATCTTTAATGGAGATCCATGTGCAAAATTTGGAGCGGTGGCCAATAAAATTTGCCATTCTGGGATGTTCTCACAGCATACATTAATCTGTGCGTTAGTATAGAATGTGTATATTTTTTCAGGACTTATCCCAGATAATTGTGTTACTCTCTTAATAGCCTTTAATAAAATCCTAGCCACAAGCACTGGGTAAGGTGTAAGGCTTTGTTCTGGTTGTGCTGGGAGGTTCACCCACTCAATCACTCTGTCTCCTTGATGAAGGACTGCTGTGGGTGCCTCTTTTGTAGCAAAAACTGATATTTCCAAGGGTTTTTGAGTGACTCTTTCAACCACATTGGATAAAGCCAGTTCAACTTCTCTCAAAGCCTTTTGTGCTTCTTTTGTAAGCTGGCGTGGTGAATTTAAAGCACTGTCTCCCCTTAAAATGTCATAGAGAGGTTGTAGTTGATTGGTAGTTAAGCCTAACACTGGACGCATCCATTGGATATCTCCTATTAATTTTTGAAAGTCATTTAAGGTGTTCAACTTCTCTGTTCTTAAAGAAAGCTTTTGTACTGTGAGTGTCTTAGGATATACTTCATATCCTAAATATTGAAAAGGAGCATGTCTTTGAATTTTTTCTGTAGCTATATGCAGTTTGTAGTACTTTAATGTTTCCATGGTCCCTGTTCGGGCCCCAAATTGTGAAGGTCTGGTCTAGCTCCTCTTGTCAGGGTAAGCAAAAGTCCTTGCCCCACGTTGGGCGCCAATTGTAACGTGCTGTCGTCTCTAGAAGCTGCCGGATCACTCTCTGGGAAGAGATCTGCTGTGTCTTCTACTCAAATCTCTCCGACAGATTCTTCTTCCTGTAACGAACCGTTGTCTCCAGGCAGTTGCTGTTAACTCTTGTCCAAAGAAGTGACTTCCCTTCCTGCAGAGAGCCCCGTCAGGCCTGATGTAATGCAGAGAGTCTTCTTCTTTCTCTGAGAGTCCTCTCTTTTATTCTCCCAGAGAATGGGCGTGGGATAATGCAAGGGCTTCTGGGAAGAACCACCCCAGCCAATGAGCTTGCCCCCTCTATCAAGTCAACCTGAGTTCTCACCTTGTAATTGTCCAGAAAACCTCAGTTCTCACTTAGTAATCCTAACATATATATATATATATATATATATATATATATATATATATGTGTGTGTGTGTGTGTGTATATATATATATATACATACATACATATATATATATATTGCAAGTTAAAAATTTACACCATTTACTTTTGCTGGGGAGGATTTAGTTGGGGCAATCTGATATGGTTCTAGAAGACTCCATTTGAATCAGATGTCAAGGCTCTGAGGCTTGAAAAATCTGTGTGATCCTGTGTAGATAGATTCTTCTACTTTCTAAGACTCAATTTCCTTTAAAGGGGTGGAGAGGGAAGAGAGGAGATATACAGAGGTGGCTTTCATTGTGGTTTCATTGCTAAAAAGAACAAAGGAAAGTTGACATCTACTAATGTAAAGCATTAAATGTTTAGTAACTCTTAGCTATCAGAGACACAGAGAGACTAGGAGACTTGGCCAAAGACATACAGCAAATATTATTCCAATTAAGTTGTGCTTCAATTCAGGCAACAATTTAGGGATGTATTTAGGAATCAAAAAAGAAACAAAAGATTATTGTATTGCTACAGGGATCAATTTTCAGGTAAGAATTGGAATTTAATATTTTTTAAAAGTCAATGTGAAAATGCAATAGTAAATAGAAAATTATTGCTACTGACTTGCTAATAACTTGCTACTATAGGATAGATAAATAGTTTCTTGGTAAATGGTGCTTATGTAACCCTAATTTTTAGAATCCTCAATATCGATTATTTTTAAAAGTTATATTTGTACTAACAAATCTTTGTCATTTGCGTATAAAAATCTTGAGTGTAGGGAATTTATCAAGGTAGGTTTATTAAGGATAGGTTCCTCCCTTTAGTTTGTTTTTAAAGCAAAGTATAATGAACCAATAGCCATGGTCAGATAAAATAAAAAGGAAAAGGGGGGGAACCCCATTAGGTAAGCCCTGCCCCACAAAAAAATTCCATTAATGGATTGGGTACATATTTTAAGAACTAGTCAAAAGAAATGTATTTGGCTAAAGTAATATCAACTTTATGGACATAAATTTTTCTATTCTTAAAAAATCAGTGATATAAGTTTACAGAATCCAGAAATATGGATCCTCTTAAAACCATAAATTTACTCAGGAAATTTATCAGAATAATTGTTACAAAGATCCAACCAGGACTAATCTTTAGTCACAGTTATATTGGGCTTTTAGAGTGAAATGCAAATCTTGGCAGAAACTCCAATTCTATCAGGAAACACATGCTAAAATAACACCCTGTAAAGAAGACTTGGAGAGTCCTTGAGAAAATAATATAAACCACAGGGCCCTATAGTCTGTATTATTATGGCATTTAATTGTCATTATGTAAATTAATCAGTCATGTGAATTAGTTACATATGTCCTTTTCCAAGCTTTTCCATCTTGCACATGTGGAGTTAACCATTATAAAAGCTTTAAAATACATATAATACTTGGAGGGTAACTTCATTTTTCGTATATGGACATTACTTAACTGAGATTCTGTTGACTAGTTTTCTGTTAGACAAACTTTATTAGTGCATAAAGAATTTCAACATACAATTTAAACTGATCAAAAAGCCTTTCTAAAATCATAAGGATTTGAAAATTAATTTATGATTTTCAACAGATTTTGAAAGTTAGGAAAACATTGATACAAAGAAAATTCATATCTTAAAAACATTCATATTATGGTAGAAATTAATGGGTGGTAGTTTGTCAATACTCTAATTAGTGCTTAATTGTGTGTTTTTTAAAGAACTAAAGGATCAAGTCAAATCTCATCAATTAAACAACATTCTATCTCTTGAAGTCAAGGTCTACAAAATTACCAATAACAGTATTTCCTCTGGATTTGGATAAATCATTGACAATGTGCATTCTAGTGCTGGGATGTCTACCTTATTTACAGAATTAAAGAATTTTAAAGCTGAAAAGGCTTGAAGGCTAATCTAATCATCTCATTTCATAGATGAATGAATGGAGACTCCAAAAGATTAATTTAATTGTTCAAGATTACAAAGATAGTGCAAAGCTAGAATTAAAATCCAAGTCTTCCTCCTAGTTCAATCCTTTCCCTGCTGTTCCATTCTGCCTAGTGAATAATGAAATTAATAAAATACAAAAAGAAATTAGAGAGTTAGAAGGATAACATTGTTTTTTTGGGGGGGCGGCGAAAGAATGCATTCTCTAGTACCTAAGAGAAATCTAAATATTAACATAAAGAATTGAAAATACCAGGGAAGGAGACATTACTGGTAATATAGAAGGAACAACAATAAGACAATATCTCATTTGGACATTTTGGGAGAAAATAATGCTAAAATTAAAAATTATGATGAGTTATAATCAACTCCTTTGAGTCATTTGTTTACAGTGATTAATCAGAGTTCCAAACTTTATCAAAATGCAGCAGAGTCAACTCTTGGAACCACACAAGGGAGGGTATAAAAACCCAGGAATAAAGAACTACAGAGAATTCTTATGTTTGGAGGACTAATTATATATATATATATATATATATATATATATATATATATCCTAGTGATACTAATAAAACTATTATAATTAGAATTTATTTATATGTAATTTTTTTCTCATAGCTATAATTAAAAAGTCACCTGTCTTGTATCATTCAACAAATAAGTATTTGTACCTATGATATACATATAGCATTTTATTTTATAAATGATTCTGTTATTTCTGTGTATTAATTATTATATTGATTTAAAAGTATTTCTCTTTTCAAAAGAAAATACAAACCAACACTATTTTCCTCAAACCACCCTTTCCAAGTTTTATTTTCTAACAACAATAATGATGATTTATATAGCACCTTAAGGTTTACAATATACTTTACATACATTATTTCATTTGACCATCACAACAACTCTGAGGGCTATGCATGAAGAAATTGAAACTGATATGGTCCAACAGTTGTAAGTATGAGTCTGAATTGAATTCCAATCTTTCTGGCTCCCAGTCCAACACTCTAGCCTTTACACTATCTAGCTGCCTATCTACCTTTTTTTAAAAAAAATCAATAGTTTTAAAACTTTGCATAATGAAAAAACATTTTCTATATTTCTTGGTTGAGTATGAAAAAAAAGAATATTTCAGCCATCTTTGGCACCACCATGAAGTTTAGGTAGTTTGAAAAAGAAGAAGCCTTCTCCTTCCTCATCTGGCTCCAAATTGCATAAAAGGCCTCATGAATGATCTCCAATGGATCATAACTTTAGACTTCTGCCATGAATGGGGCAGCCTATTTTACTCAAAACTGTTTCTTGAACACTTTTTAATCTGGTGGAGCACAAGGAGATAGGAAGATATAATGTCTTTCCCAATTCTCAAGATGGGGAGATCTGAACAATAAGGAATATAACTATGAACATGAAGCCTCACTTGACTAAGAATGGTAAAAGCAGAGTTTCAAGACGTGTATTTTGGAGTTAACTTTTCCCCCTGGGTAAGGAGGACAGAAACAAATATTCATATTTCATATTTCTCTCTCTCTCTCTCTCTCTCTCTCTCTCTCTCTCTCTCTCTCTCTCTCTCTCTCTCTCTCTCTCTTTTACTTAAACCAGAAGTTTTGAATGAAAAAGTGTTTACTGAGTACTTATTATGCAACCAGCACTGTGTTATATGCTGGAATACAAACAGAGTCAGTCCCTGATCTCAAAGATTCTACACTCTGATTGAGGAAGAAAACACATAAAGAGAAAGTTCAGCTATTGGGTATATCGGAAGACCTAGAAGTCTTAAGAGATGTTGGGGCAGATGTTGGGCCAGTGGGACTTAAGTTTTATCAATAGGTCAAATGACATTTCAGGGCATAAAGGCAGGGCAGATGGTAAGGATTAGAAGATCTTAAGAAACAGAAGCAGCATAGATTGTAAGACCTTCTGCATCAGAAGAAAAAGAACTGTTGGGCCTCATCACACCCAAAACTTGGGGATGGTAAAGCAGCCCAAATGGCTTTTACAAAGAGGCAGATGAAGAGGAAGAGTATTCCTGGTAATGGTAACTCTTCACACCACCTACCCTTCTAGAAAGATCTCAAACTTATACTGAGTCTCTACATTTATTTGCTAAGAGTTTCTTCTACAATCCTTGTTTCTGACAATTCTAATTAAATGCTTCTTCCTTTCTCAAGGAACCATGTGTTGTTTATTTTTCAGGGTTCAGTTTCTAGTACAGATTTGAGGATGGCAAAGAGGATAGGAGTTGATAAAAGATCTTAGCTTAGGGTTTATTAATGATGACTCCCTTTTTTCCTGTCTTGATGACAGAGGAGTAAAAATTATTTATGCATTGGAAAGAACCCTAAACTAAGGCAAGAAACCTAAATCTAGTAATGGCTCTACTAACTAGCTGTGCTAGCCATAGGTGAATCTTGTATATTCTCTGAGGCTTATTTTTTTTTAAACCTATATAATTAAGGGTTGAATTAAGGACCCTCTCAGAATAGTGACTGAGAATATGATTCTAAATAATGAATACAGAGAATGAAATTCTGAGTCAGCAAGTGAACCAATTAATTTTGACCTTGATAGATCTGACTAATCTGACATTTTTCATTCAGACCAAATGATTTCACACTTATTAATATGGGTGACTGAGAAAAAGTGGGTGCATATCAGTTGAGCAATGAGTAAAAAAAATAAGACATATGAAAGAGAAATATGGGAAAGATTTGTAGGAACTGATGCAGAGTGGAGCAAGTAAAACTAATAGAACAACATACACAGTAACTATAATAATGTAAATAAAAAGATCCTAAAAGGAAATTAAATTATGAGTAACTGAAAATCAATAAAAGTCTCAGAGAATAGCAAAGAAAACATAGCTCCCTCCTCACAGCATAAAACCCTAGGGACAGACAAACATAATTTCAGTGTAGATCACTAAATCAGATGAGTTTCTGCTTAACAGTTTTCCATTCTTGAATGTTCTTCTCTCACTGTTCAACAAAATACAAGAAAAATGCATAAATCCCCATTCCCAATCTATGCTTTAATCTTTCCCTTTCAATATTACCTACATTTCTGAGACTTACAATATCTCTATCTTCTCCATTCTTTTAAAAACAAACAAACAAACAAACAAAAAACCTTCTCTCAAGCCTAAGATCCTATAGCTAGCAATCTCTTCTCTTTTTAGGAGCTAATATCCTTTAAAAAAAAAAAAATCATGGGCAATGAGGGAGACAAGGAGAGGGAAAGATAGGTGGAGCAGTAGATAGAGCACTTGACGCTAGTGGTGTGACCCTAGACAAGTCACTTAACCCTGATTTCCTCACAGGGGGAAAAAAGTCATTTGTACTCAGCTCCTTCACTTTCCTCATATCACCTCCTAATGCTTCAGATTGTCTAGCTTTCAATCTCATTATTCAACTGAAAATCCTTTCCCCAAAGTCAATGATCTCTTAATCAGTAAATAATTCTCAGTCCTTTTTTCAGTTTTCATTCTTTTGCTCTCTGCAGTCTTTGATCACCTACCAGACACTCTGGGTTTTTTTGTTTGTTTGTTTGTTTTGTTTTGTTTTTTGGGGGTTTTTTGGGGGGTTTTGGGTTGTTTTTTTTTTGAGCCATACTTCTTTGGGCTCTCCCTTAGTCTCACAGCTCCTCCTCAGGCTTCTTTAGAACTTCATCAATATATAATAGCCTCTTTGGAACTTTTTCTTTTGACCCTCACACCCAATGACTGAACAGAGCTTTTGAACGGAACACACATATATACAAAATCCCTGGAGAAAAATGGTGAAAGTCAGTATTATTGTGGAGTCCTAAGGCTATCTATCTTTGGAGCACCTAGTTTGCCCTGAGCTCCTGATCCCAATAATTCCAGCAATAACCAAGAATAGTGTAATCCTGAATCCAACTTGATGTGCTGTTCTATTAGAGCCTCATAGCTGTGACTATTTGTCATAGCTAAAAGAGATTTGCTGGGGGTAGCCACTGGCTTTCCTTCAATGACCTAAGTCCTTCACTTCTCCAAAATTCATCAAGAATTTATTTGTAGCTTGTTTATATCTTTGATTAATTCAATAGAGATATCTCGAAATTGTTAACACCTTTGATTTTGTAACTCAATCATAACAGGCCATTCTACCTAATAGAGGTTATCTTGACTTAGAGAATCTTACAATGTTAAATGGGATTGAGGAGCACAGGGCAGTCCTCCCATACCTGAATTATCTCATTTGTTTCTTTCAGTAAATCTGAGAGTTAGATTTTACAGATGAAAAAAATGAGGCTTCTTAAATAAAATAGGAACTGTTTTTACCTTTCTTTTTATGGCCAGCACTTAGCATGGTGCCTGGAGCATTGTAAGTATTTAAATTCATGTTGACTGACTTTTAAAAAATTGTTTCAGGAAGACTTAGCAAAGAGTGGAGCCCTTACAACCAAGGAGACCCATTCAGTGTCTTTTATAATTGGTAAGGCAAAGAGTTGATAGGGGTCTTAGCTAGTGTGGAGGCTTTGTAGGTGAAGAAATAGAGTGAAAGAAGATTGGATTGGGGGCAACTAGATAGTGCAATGGATAGAGCACCAGACCTGGAATCAGGGGGATCTGAGTTCAAATGTAACCTCAGAAACTTAACTCTTCCTAGCTATGTGATCCTAAACAAGTCACTCAATCCCAATTGCCTCACCAAGAAAATAAAAAATAAATAAAAATTGGAATGAAGTGAAGTACTGATCTGGAATTTCAATTTGCTATTCAAAAGATATTTAACTTCGGTCAAGGAATCCCTTACCTTCTAAGCTTCTCTGTACAATAAGTAGATTGGACTAGATTATTTCTGAAAAGAGATCCCTTCTAGACTAATTAATAGCTTGCAGAAAACTGTAACTGAGAAATTTTGTAGTTTCCCATTCCTTGTGCCAGAACCACTGAAGGTCTCAAAAAAGGACAATTGTGATTCATAATGCGATGTGGATGTGCTGGTTAGTGATATTCTATGGCCAACACAATCTGGAAAGACATACTGATTCTGATTCTGAATCAGATGTCTAGGGGTAGGTCTTAGCACAGCTCTAAGGCAAGAACACAAGAAAACAGAACAAAACAAACCTGCATCTGTCTGCCTTGGTACATCTTTCCCATTTCTATCATTCAACTTGAGGTGGCTATGTGATACAATGGTTTGTTATTGGGCTTGTATCCAGGAAGATATGAGTTCAAATACTGCCTCAGAAACTTACTAATTCTGTAACCCTAGGTAAGTCACATAAACTACTCTTCCTCTCAATTTCTTTACTTGTAAAATGGTGATTAATAATACTAGCTCTACCTCATTAGTTTTTTGTTGAGGTTCAAGTAAGTTAACATCTATAAAGGGCTGTGTGTTTTATATTCTAGCTATTATTACTGAAATAGGAATAGGAAAGCATCAAAATCCCAGTCTTCTTTCCTCTGCTTCCCAGGTGTCTCCCACATGCAAAAAGTACACATTATATTCCTACCCCTGAATGAACTAACTGGCTAAAAGCATCTCAATGCAATCAGTTTCTTGCTGTCATGGAGACTGTTAGAACATATGATTTTTATTCATTTTGACCATAGAGGACCTGCTTTAATTATCCTGGCAATACATTTACCAGTTCCTCTCTTCTTCCTTCTTTAAATTTTCATTGTCTTTCTGTGATATTCTGGATCTCTTCAAATTCAGTATTTTTGGTGAACAATTTCATTTTTGTATTCTAACTTTTTTTCACCGAGTTCTTGCCAAGAAAAAGCTAAAATATAGGGCTAAACATGCTTATTAGCTAAGACTGGTTTTCAATGCAGGTAAAAATATGTTAAATAACTAGTTACAGTGGTTACAGCATTTCTATTATACCTATATACAAACCTCACCTTCCCTTTCAACAATGACTAAACAAGTCAGCTTCCATAACATACCTTATTAAAATATCTTACTGGGCTGAAATTATTTCACTGAAAAGAGAGACGGTAGGAATGGTCTAGCAACCCAGTTGCTGAAGTGGTTCAACAAATAAACTTCACTGTCCTATTTCTCAGAAAAAAGAAAAAAAAGGACATCAAATTTAAATTAAAATAGCCTATAGGAATTCTAAATTATTTTCAGGTGCCCTCAACTCAACAAAAAAAGTTGTGATCCAAAAGTCTGATTATGTTAGTTGTTTAGAAGTGGAAGTATTCCCCCCAAAAAATAATATCAAACATAATGGGTAAGACAATTCCAGAAGTTCAAGCAAACAAGCCAGAAGACAGCAATAAGACCACACCTAAAATACTGAATTCAGAACGGGCGGTAATGACTCCAGAGTGAACAGAATCTTCATTTGGGGAACTGTAATATGTTAAAAGATTTATATATTAAGGAACTTAAAGAGAGCATTCTAAAAGATATCTGATGAGCAGTATGATTTCAGAAAAACCAGGAAAGACTGACATGAACTGATGCTAAGTGAAGTGAGCAGAACCAAGAGAACATTGTACACAGCAACAAGATTATGTGATGATCAATTGTGATGATTTCAGGAAATTCCAATAGACTTTATGATGGAAAGTGCCATCTGCATCCAGAAAGAGAACTCTGAAAATGGGATATGGATCAAAGCACAGTATTTTCACCTTTTTGTTATTTTGGTACTTGTTTGCTTGTTGTTGGTTTTTTTCTCTTGTTTTTAACCTTTTGATCTGATTTTTTTTTTTGGATCAGCATTACAGACATGGAAATATGTTTAAAAGAACTGCATGTGCTTAACCTATATCAGATTGCTTGCTATCTTGGGAAGGGGTGAGGAGAGGAAAGGAGTAGAAAAATTTGGAACATGAGGTTTTGCAAAAGTGAATGTTGAAAACTATCACTGCATGTATTTGGAAAAAAAATAAAATACTATTAAAAATAATCTGATTTCTCTTAAAAATTGTTTTCTTCTGGTAGACTGTGACCAGTGCATTGAAAATGGGAACTTAAGAGTTAGCAGCACACCAAATTGTAAAGTTTTCTAAAGTATCTAGGTAGAGATTTGAGCCCACATACCACTAATCTGGTATTTTCAAGAATGTCTACATACTTTTTATATAAGAAGTTTAGAAAACTGAGATGGTATTAAAAGCTGATTCCTAAAGCTCCCCCATTTCTTTTTTCTCTTAAACTCTAAATGACAAAATAATTCAATGCAACTAAATTCTACATAGGAACACTCACATTCTTATCCTTCTTAACATAGAGTATTGGGAGGCATTACTGAGGGAACCAATTGGTGGCCTTAGGATAATCTTCCTCTCCTCAGTCCTCTACTACAAGTTCTACTATCAAGAGCTTTCCTTGCCTAGTATATGCACTAGAGCCTTTCCATGAAGAAAAAGAAGAACCAGAGGATAGGGTGGATGTGGATTGGGAAAATTAGGAGAGAGTGAAATCTGTAATAGGGAGAAGGAAAAAGGAGGAGAATTATAGGAAATCTCAAGAAGAACCCCATTTTCAAACCCTCCTTATTTGTACAAAGAGGTGAAAAATAAAGGCAAAGCATTATGATAAATTTTATTTTGGAGAAATAGCCTTTAAATAAATTCCATAGATTATAAAGTATTAATTCATGAAGTAGGGAATATTTTAGTTGGGTGCTGAGGAATAATGAACAAATAAAAAAGTATTTATTAAGGGCTTGCTGTGTGCAAAGCACTGTGCTATAAGTATTAGGGATAGGAACAGAAAAGCAAAACCAAATCTGCCTTCATGGATTTGCATTCTAATAGGCAGAGAAAATACAGAGTGGACTGAGATAAATCAGATGGAAGGGGCCAGTGGATCTTCAGATGCAGAGGCAAAGCACATGCTAATGCATTTTCTTTAGTTTCCTTAGAGAGGCTTTTGGTTGAAGGGCCCTAGCTGACTTCACTGAGGTCTCAGAGGAAGTTGTGGTTGAGGTAGTGATAATGTGGTCCACCTTTCATACATCTCCCCCTCAGAGAAACTAGATATTTCAACAGATCAAGATGACAAGAGGGGTTGGGAAGGAAGACAAGGATTCCACTCTAAACACAGTTAAAGAGAAATGGGATAGAGGAAGCTAAGAAAAGAGTAAACCAGTTTGGCTGTAACAGATTAGATAAAGACACGAGATATGAGATAAGTTGAAGGGGTATATAGAAGTTAAGACTTTGAAGGATCCTGAATGCCAAAATGAAGTTGATATTTCATTTGGTAAGGGGCAGCTAGGTGGCGCAGTGGATAGAGCACCAGCCCTGAATTCAGGAGGACCAGAGTTCAAATCTGATTTCAGACACTTAACACTTCCTAGCTATGTGACCCTGGGCAAGTCACTTAACCCCAGCCTCAGAAAAAAAGAAAAAAAAATATTTCATTTGGTAGACATCTGGAGAGGTGGAGAGAGAGATATAGAGAAAGGATGGGACTGAAGATTTGGGAGTGGTGAGACATGATCAGCAATACATCAGGAAGATTAATCAAGCAATGATGCAGCAAAGGATGGATTGAAAGGAGAATCAAGAAAAATACTAATAAGCTATCGTAATAGTCTAGTACATCATTCTCTCTCCAGGGCTATTTTATCCATTCTCACTCATTGAAAGGAGAATCAAGAAAAATACTAATAAGCTATCGTAATAGTCTAGTACATCATTCTCTCTCCAGGGCTATTTTATCCATTCTCACTCAAATTGTAGGCTGAGTCCTCAAAGGGTTTTACAATTAATCTGTTCAAGTTTTATGAATAACCCTGAGGGTTGCTAAATTTCTTAGTAGCACTGCCACTCATCATCCCCACTTTGATGTATTCCTCTTTTACATATTATATTCCTCAGGAAAATGGACTCAAAACTAAAATACAAAGGTAGGGAGGCACATGAACAGAAAACACATGTGTCAGAGGAGGCACATACAACTAATATTCTCTGGGAATCATTTTCTACCTTTGCAGAGTCCCCCTGGAGTATCTTATGAAGGTACCTGTATTCTTTCAAGCACTCATAGCCTACATTTCTTTCTCTCCCAAAGAGTCATTGGTCCTTGAAACTGTCTTTGTCTCAGGCCATCTAGTTTATCTTCTCAAATCCTGATGCAGATAGTGCCATAAGCTATGATTGCTGTGGAGATAACACTAAACCCTATTAATGAGAATTTCAGATGTTCTGAGTTTTCAAAATTTGTGAGATGACCCCTGGTCAAGTGAGAGAGGGGGAAAGAGAGGAAAAGAGGAAGATGGATATACAGAGACCCCACATTAAGGGGAAAAAAGTAGAAAAGGAAGGGGAGGAAAGTTAGAGAAAGGGAAGGGGAAAGAAAAGAAAGGAAAGGGGAATGGAGATATATTTCTATCTTATCCAGGACACTCAGGAGGGCTTGAAACTACTTGAATTAAAGAATATTAGACTGCTTTGCTTTTAAAAATATGTAGTCCCAAAGTGTTTGTGATTCTTTTAGTCAATCACAAAATATTTCTTATGTGGTTAACACCAGTCTTTATCTGTGATTAAAGCACTTTTGTCCTCTCAAAGTAATTAAAAACTCATTCTACCTGGTTTAAACTTTTGACTAACTAATTAGTAGATCTGCCTGTGGACCTTTTGTGATTAACTGGTGTGAAATTGTAATGTTGCCCATGCTCTCCTAAAGAAAAAGTTTATATTTGAACTAACATACTTATTTTGGGAATAAAAATAGGGGTTTTATATCTGAAGTCATTATAGAGTTGATGGGACTTGGTAACTAACTACACATATAGAACAAAGAAGTGGGAAGAGTCAAAGTTATTTAACAAAGTTATGATTTCAATTGAATGGTTTTGAGGAAGTAGCAGATAAATAAAATTTAGATTGTTTGGTAACTTGAATTATTATACATTTGCCTAAAATATTCATTGAGCAATTCTTAATATATGTGAACATTTATCTTTCTATAAGTCTACATATTTCTTTAAAATATCAAAGAATATAACAGTTAATTAGGTATGGTCAAACTGAGGGTACTAAAGGCTGCAGTGAATCTCTCAATTTTTATATTTATATATTATTCAATTTAGCCAAAAGGATGGAGCTACTAAAGTTAGTCCTACAACTCTGAACTTCTAGTTGTTCTGTACCATATTTTTTGTTAACAATTTTTTTATTTAAAATAATTAGTACCCTCTTGCTCTTTGTTTACTCTTCTGATGCAAGTCACAAAAAATCTGCAAATTAACTGAAAGGTCACGCTTATATATGTAAATGATTTCTAGTCAATGCCACCTTAAATTTTGATCATTTTATTTAGAACTTAAATGGTATTTTAGTGATATAAATCTTCTTTTCCAGAATATTGGAATATATTAATAATGCTTCTCCTATTAATAATTTACACACTGGATAACAGAGTTTCTGAATGTTCATCATTGGAACAGTTTCTTTGTTAATATGCTGAGTGATATTTTAATTCCGGTATTTTAATTTAAATTTGATGTTAACCTAAAAACTTTTTTGATTCCCTAACTAAATTTTAAGGATAATACCTTTTCATATTCATTCCAAGACCTGGCAAACTGCCTTATTGTATGATCTTGGGCAAAACTTAACTTCTAGATCTATATATTTATATCTTTATCTATACCTATATATTCTCCTTTTTATAAGGTACGTACTCCTTTTATATGTGACTGATCCAGCTTAAAGGGGCAGAAAAATATTTTTAAATAAAAAAATTTTTAAAATAAAAACTGGCAAAATCCATTAGAGAAGAAACATAGCTTCTTAGATACAATATTGAAGAGAAACAACCTGTTTTATTTGTCCCTCAAATAAATGTACTGGATTGACCTGTTTGAAGGCAAAGCACATACTGAGGTAATGATGGCTACAGAACATTGTGGTCCATCAGCTTATCCCATGTGATTGGTTACAGAGTTTTGAAGGATATAGCTGATGAAAACTATTTTTAATTTAAAATTTAAATTTAAATTAACTTGTTTAAATTTAAAATTTAAAAATCTGTTTTGCAACTATGCAAGGATTGCTGGCACCATAAACTTGTAGAAAAGTGGATTTTTTTGAGTTTCATGTCTTAAATTAGAAATAGGTCACTGCTTATGAGAAGGCCCTGATTTGAGGTAATAGAAGACTAGAAAGAAAAGAAAGGAGAGATAGGAGATGGCCAATTGAAGACAAAAGCAGGAAACTTTGGAACCAAAAGGTTTTGAAGTCCAAGGAAGTAATGAAAGCTGCTGCCTAAAGAAAACTGACTATAGGAATTAACTCAAGCTAAGAGGCAGACTCTGGGTTGTCTTGCTAGGATTTGTGCTTACAGGAAAAGATACATTGCTTTGCTAGGGGCTAACTGGCTGGAGAAAGGCCTTTGAACACCATCTAAAGACTGAAAAGGAAACCTTTCAGGGATTCCTAGTGCTGTCCTTTATTGCCTCATCTGATTCAAGAGGAAGAAACAGAGGAAAAATGACAGGCCTTCCTTCCTTCAACTTTCCTGTGAGAAGAATATGTGTAGCTTTGCTGAGAGCCAACTGGATATAACAAAATTAGGTGCTATTTGAAGAGGTGCCTGGGAAAAGGCTGAATGGCTCTTGTGCTATCTCCAGCTTGAAAGGGAAAACTCCATATAGATTCAAAACAGATCTGGGAAAATGTAGTAGTTCTTTGACTTAAGATAACTTAAGCTTCTTTTAAGTTCAAACAATTGCTTGAAAGGGCATAATACTTTTATCATCACCCAGCCAAGGGTGTCTGAGTACTAAAAGAGTTTGTCACTGTTAGGATGCCCAAGAGTAAAAGAGAAGCAGCTTTTTCTCTGGCAAAATAATTCTCTAAATCTTAGAAAACAATTTATATAAATAGAAAGTTTAGGCTCTATAACCCTATCTGACAAAGTAAGGGAAGGCTGGAGTGAATCACTAGCTAGTCCAGGGAGAAAGAAAAGGGGTGTAGATGCTATAGAAAAAAGGGGGGTCTATGCCTGCTCTACTCAATTGAAGAGATATATACTAGATGATCTCTAAGGTCTTTTCCAACTTCAAATTTTATGACATGGCCTATTTATGTTCTTTTTCATTTCAGGAAATATTTAGAAGACAATTTTTAAAAATAATTCTGAGATCCCAAAGAACAGAAATTAGATTTTGTAACATGGCTACTAAAAAGAAGAGAAACCCAAGTTAAATTTATAATTAACTTAATTCCATTAATGACAAATTTTATTTAAATACTGAAAGAAGGAAGGAAAAAAGTATTTATTAAGCACCTCTATGTAGGAAGCATTATACTAAGTGCTTTACAAATATGATTTCTTTTGAGATAACAGTTAATTAGCATTCTCTTGGCCTTTTCTATATCAGCTTATTATATAATATATTTGATTTTAGTAATCTGGGAAGGTGGACTTAATATTCTCTCAAGTATTCACTTTCATAACAATAAAGCTCTTTGATTTTATAAATTTTTCCATCTTAACTCTTACATCCTTCAACCTATATCAGTGATAATTGATTTCAGTTTTCTAATTAATAATATTCCAGCTAGAACATTTTAAGTATGAATTTCTAGTGCCTTATTGCACAAAATAATATTTAATAATCTTTAGTAATTTAAAGGCTGATTTAAGTAGTTCTCAGTCTATAAAGTTTTGTCATACTTGATGTAGCCTTGTTCCTAAAATGAAAGTTTGAACAAATATTTTACAAGGGCAATTTCAATTCTCCATTATTTACTGAGGACATTTTTAATTTCAGGAAGTGGGAATGTACTTCTCACAGTGAACCTTTCAATTTTAGCCTGCTTATAGTTTAAAAGCAATTTATTTGGCTTTTACTTATAGGACTGAATGATTCAATAATATTGCTATATTTTATGTTTCCCTTTAAAAACTAATACCAAAATTCAACTAAATTTTTTATAATTATTTCTCATCTTCAAAATTCATGGTTTATAATTTCCCATACAGTTATACTTCAGGCTTATTCTATAGCTTTGTTCATACTTTGTGTGAAAGTCTAAAAAGTCAATAATGAGAAATAAACCTATCAATATCATTATCGTTATTACATTTGTAATACTGACGTAAGCTATGCATATTTCAGAGATTTTTTAGTAATCATAATAGGAAATTTTAAGAAAAATAGCTAGTATATTAAAAGTCTAAGTGTTTCATATTTCACCAACTATTTCTATTACAAATAGAAGTAATCTCTTACAACTAAAAAAACAAAACAAAAAACAAAAGTTGTCATTTGGGCAAAACAAACACAAAACCCCTACAGGTTTATTTTTATTTTGTAGCATTAAGCTAAGAATGTTAGCATTAACTGCCTAAGTTCAGATAGTAAGGACATCTGTATAGTAATTCTTTTGCAGCTATATACATAAGCAAATGAGGGCTTTCTAAGGATCTTTAGTATATTCTATTCTGGTGCCAAATTCATGTGATACAGCTGGGTTCACACTGTATTGATTCAGTATAAGTATCTATATTCAACAAGCAGAATAGCCAAATATTTAATTATAATCAGAAGAAAATTGAGATTTACACAGCAAAAAACCTCATGATTTACATAGAATAAATAATGTTGGGGGGGATGGAATGAAATTATAATACAGAATTTAGAAAAAAGAGTAATTTTTCAGCTAACCTATAGCTTATATTGATATTAGTCATTATAAAAGGAGTAAAAATGCCAATGTAAGTTCACTGTTTATAAATTCTCCATTATCCATTTTACATAGCAATGTATGAAACTCAGCATGTAATAATATCATTTCACCTGAAAAGGCAACATTAAAAATAGGTCACAGCTTCAGAAGGAGGAGACAAACTGTGGAGAGGAGTGCCATGAGCCCAGCAGGGGTTCTAAGAAATTATGTGGCTAATGAGGCAGCATGACTCCCGAGTACAGTGCTAGGAGTGAGGGATACTTCTCTTTCTGCCACCTGTCTCTGCTCTGGGTGGCCTTGGGTAAGTCATTTAAACTATAAGTGATTTGGATTTTCCAGCAATTAGATAGTGGAATCAATATAGTCTATACAAAGGTGTTAACAATCTTAAAGAAATGTGTACATCTGTATATGTTGTTTTCACTATCATTATGACCCAGGCCTTTGTAATTTCCTTTTAAATTATTTAACATCATTTTATTTAATCTATAATACATTGGCACTAATTTCCTGTAAATGCTATTTTGAGATGAATTCTGAATTGTTTTCAAAAGAAAGTTAATTTTAAAATAAAAAAAAATCCTAGAACGCTGTGGAGTGGAGAGGAATTTTGAAATTTTAATAATTTAACACACTAAATTTACAGATGAAAAAATATAGATCAGAAAGATTATGTAATTGGCTGCTAATTAACAACTGAGACAGAATTTTAACCCAAGTCTTTTGATTCTGAGTATGATGCTGCTCCCATTATATCATGCTGCCTCCTATAGTCATTTTCTTCTGTGTAGTACAGAACATGAAAATTTTTAAAAAATAATTTTTCCAGAATAATTGACTTAGCAAAAAGGCAGTATGGCATAATGGATAGATTATCTTGGAAATCAGGTATCAGTCAAGTAGTATTTACTGAGTACCTATTATGTTCCAACACACTACTAGGTAGTACCAAAAATGAAATCATTTCTACTCACAAGGAACTTAATTTGAGTGGGACAGATGCCAAGGGCATATGTAAATATCTAAAAATATGAAGAGAGTCAGTGCAAGTGAACAAAAAATAATTAAATACAAATTAGGTTTGTGAGAGAGGACACTGGCAGGTAAGAGAATCTTTGTCTTGAAGGAAGATAGGGATCCTGCCAAGTGGAAGTAGTGCCAAAGCACAAAGATAGAGAGAAGGAGACACAAGAGAAGAGAGATGGTCTGCTATTGGGAGGAATGTTCCATGTGGTAAGAGAGGAAGACAGATGTCTGGATCACAAAATCTAAGTGGGGATAGTAATGGATTATGAAGCTAGAAAGATAGGTTAGAAGAAAGTTGTGAAGGCTTTTGAAAGGTAAGCAGAGGAGCCGATATTTAATTTTAGAGGTAAGAGTAATCCAGTGGCATTTTAGTAAATAAGAAAGTTAAACATATGGTCAAATTTGCATTTAAGGGAAATCATCATACTAGCAGTATGGAAGATATACTAGAGTGGAATGAGATTGAAGCCAGAAAGCCCAATTAGGAAGCCACTGCAATAATCTAGCTAGAAGAGAAGAGAAGAGAGTTCAAGCTAATTAATTGTTTTGGACATGTTGAGTTTGAACTGCTTTAGGGAGATCCAGTTTTAAGTGATCTATAGGCAAATGGCTCAGTAGAAATGAAGACTGGAAGAATGGGGCTGAATATTTCAATTTAGGAGTCTTTAGCAGAGAGATGACAATTAAATTCATGAAAGCTGATGTCACCAAAAGAGAATAGAGGAAAAAAATTTGCAGACTTAATGACATAACAGGGGGTAGCACCCATACTTTGATGGGGTGTGATCTGGATTGTGAGACAGGAAAGAAGACTGAAGAAAAACTAAGAGAAAATGGTGTTATCAAAGCCCAGAGAAGAGAGAGTATTCTATTTAGAAGAGGATGTCTAATGCAGCAGACAGGTTGCAAAAGATGAAGACTGATAAATGATTGATGTTTTCTGGGTTCAAGGCCTGCCTCTGACACATACCAAATGAATAGACATGGTCAAGACATTTAAACACGTTGTGTCTCATACAACTCTAAAAGACTAGAATCACATATTTATTTCCCATTTGCATCAATGGAGGAAATTTCTTTCACCCAAGAAATCACAAGAACAAATGCCTCTTTCTCTCTCTGCAAAAGTTCATATAACAATATATAATACAGGCGGTTTTAACGTTTTTTGTGTGTGAAGGGACTCTATAACAGTCTGGGGAAACCTATTCTCAGAAGAATGTTTTTAAAATAAATTACATAAGATTTCAAAGGTGCACATGCAGTTAACAAGTGTTAAAAAATAGCTAAATTTGTGATAGAATAATATGTATGCTTCTTTATTAATGCATTGAATAACAGAACTTTAAAGTGCAGGCAAGTTGAAGGAATTAGTAACAACAATAATTTTGAAGTAGTGATGAATGTAAATATTTCCAGATCTCTGCAAAAAATATGACCTGATATGAAAATGTGATCTCTGTTGGTAACAAAGTCACAGATACCGCTAATACTTATTGATATTTGTATTTTATATTCGTATTTGAAGAAAATGTTAAATTTCAGTTACAGGAAGTTAGAGAAAATAAAAATGTAATTTCCCCCTCCAAATCTGAAAATTTCCCCTGAAGTCTATCAATGGATGTGAACCCTCAACTTTAATGTTCCTGATGGAGAGTTTGTTCCCTACCCCATACCCAAACTCAGGCAGATTAAATCAACATGATAGATTATATTTCTAAAGCAGCATCCAAAAACTATAAGATAAAGCCATTCAGACAAACTTCTCTTCACATTTTGAAAAATAATGATCTTAAGAGTTAAGCTAAAGAACCATTAGAGAGATAGTAAGGGATAAACATGATAACAATTTACCTATAAAGCTTCAAATATAAATTAAAAAATTTGTGAAAAAAAAAAGTGGTAAATGAGTAAATGGCAAACATTTCTGTAAAACAAAGAAATACAAGCCAAGTATCCTGAAAATGAAAATTTAAGAGTAAAATGGTATAACAATGTCATGGTCCTTTGCTTTGACTGTTTTAGTAGAATATCATATTTAATGTTTTCTTATGTATTATGGTTCAAATGAACTAAATGTGCATAAACATAAGCATCTCAATCTTTTTTTTTCCTTTTCTTTCTTTTTAAAAATGTTGGTTTTGGCTGAGGCCACAGTTACAACAGGAAATAAAAACTACATTACTCAGGAAGGAAGCTAATGAGTTCCCCCTCCTCCTAAATGCCATTAGACACTTCCTGAATAAATGAGAACCACATTAATTTAAAGAAAGAGGGTACTTGCATGAGCAACAGTTAAAAACAGATTCTGTTCTACATTAAGACTGAAATCAACTTGAATAATAAAAGTTAGAGGTGAAAAGACCTATTAGTTCATCTTGTTCCTCTGTTGCCAATACACTATTGCTTCTAATACTATAATATGTATATTCTTGAGTGCATTGTTAAATGACAAGCAATGGGACTTCACCATTTCCCCTAGAAGATAATTTCATAATATAATGCATTTTACTGTCAGAAAATTTTTTTCTGATGTTCATTATTAAGGCTTTTCCCTTTAATTCCAATCCATTACACTGTGTTGTGCTTGATAATGGGTATGCACAAACAGATACATGCTCATGTTAGATCTCTAATGTAAAAATATTTGTAGGGTAGATATATTTTAATCTGTTCAAATTCACATCCCATGGTGGGGGTAGTAGCTAGGTAGTACAGTAGACAGAACTCTAGGTCTGGAGAAAGTGAGACCTAAATTCAAATCCAGCCTCCATCACTTGTAAAAATTGAAATTTTAATAATTTCTATTGAAAAAAGTGAAAATACCTAGGAAATGAGAATTACATTTTCCTTCGATATTTTACCTTTCAGGTTTTTTTCAAAATAAGTAAAACTAATTCTTCAAATGAGTCAGAAGACCTGAGTCCAAATCCTAATTTAGACACTTATTAGCTCTGTATGGTCCTGGTCAAATCTTCCTGTTTTCACAAATATAATACAGAGATAATAACAGCACCTACCTTGCACAGTTGCTGTGAGAATTAAATGAGATAATCTTTGTTAAGTACTTAGTACAGGGCCCTGAAATATTCATGGTAGATACATATGTGGCTACATAAATATTTATTCCCTTCCCAAAGAATTTTTAACAAAACTGAAGAAAATGAAGTCTTTCCCATAGTCTCTAGTTTAATTGCAAATACGCATCAGCTTATTTCCCCAATATCCAATCTCAAGAAACAACTATGTTAACATGTTGTGATCCTGTCCCATTAGTAGCCATATAATCAAGACAAAATAATCTCTTGACTTGTTTATTTATCTATAAAATGAGGTGGCTGGATTTGATGTTCCCTGAATCTTTAGATTTAGATGGTGAAGATTCTAAGTAATCTTAGATATTACCTAGTTACACCTTTCTAGTCCTCATCTTCTATGAATCCATAAAGCAAGGTTACTGTGGGAAAAATCTTTAAGAAAGTATTTTATTTATATGATCAGCTTCAATCTTGCATTTAATTTCAATTATAATTATAGAGAATGGACTACCAAAGTAAACAACTATTGACATTTATCTGATGCTTTAGTTTTGCAAAATGCATTTCATATACATTGATCCATGTAATTCTTTTAACTATGTGGTAAATGCTATAGGTTTTATTATCTTCATTTTACAAATGAGTAAATTGACTCTAAGAAAGGTCAAGTGACTTGCCATGGATCATACAAACAGGTCAATTTTGAGGCAAAATTCAAATATAGATCTTTCTAACTGTAACATTCTACCCCCTATACCATAATGTCACCTAATTTTGTCAGATATTAAATCTCTCTCATCTAGTTATTAAAATCACTTCTTTCACAAAATATGCCAGGAGAAAATAGTGTTTGGAGGGCTCATATTTTCCCCAAATATATTGTTTTCCTTTTCAAGTAGGATCTCAATTCCTTGAAAATTCTAGACATGATATATTTCAATTACACTATAAATGGACTTTTATAAGGTATGTATTATATGAAATGTGAGATTTATTAAGTAACAGAACTGTTTCAATTAAAAACTAGGTCTTTTATATAAAAATATCTGCATTAGTCTTGAAATTATAAACTTAGAATTGTCTATGCCATGAAAACAGATGTCTTTTCAAAATGAGGAAATCAATCTAAATAAAATTTAATGTACTCTCATTCTCTCTCCTATAATTCTCTTTATTTCTTCTCTTCCACCTTTCTTTCTCTGGTCCCCTCTTCATTCTCCATGGAAATATATATTTCTGAGGAACTCTAACTCTCTCTACTCTTGGCAGACTCTATTCATCCTAGACAGAAGAGTCTATATAACTTGAAGGTGCAAGGTAATATGACCCTGTCAACAAATCTTCACAATCTTCTTGAGACCAAACATAGACTTACTGACTTCATGTAATCTTCAGATGGTCTAAGTTTGGTTTAACAGAATCAAAACATTTTCTTCTTGATACTGTATATGAAACTCTCTTAACTTTCTAATCTCTCTTTTTAAAATATATTTCACTAGTTCACCTACTCAATGTTCGTTAAAATGGATATTTTCTCATTTAATTCAATTCAACAAGCTTTTATTCTAGATATCTATCCATTTTTCTCAACTCTGGAGAGTAATGTAGAGAAGGTTAGGGCAATTTCCAGCTTACTCTTCCTTCTACTTCCCAAGAACTGTTTGCTCTATACCACTCATCACATTACCTTTGCTTCATTCAAATAGCTCTTCCAACTGTTGTGCCTTTCCTGTATCTCATAAATCTTCAATTTCTTTCTTTGCACTGACAGATATACAAATATAGTTGGGTGCCTCAAATCTAAAAATCCTTTTCATTGATCCTTCTCCTACTATTCAGCCGCCATTTCTCTCTTTTGCTGACTTGAAAAAAAAGTTTTGTTTCACTTTCTAATTACTTACTCTTTTCTTAATAATTTGCAATCTGGCTTCCATTTTTACCATCCTACTAAATTTGTGCTTCAAAAAGTTACCTAATTCAGGAACCAATCCACTTGCTTAATTACTCTATTCTCATTCTGGATGCCTAGAATATATCTTTCTCCTTTTTACCTAGATGAATCCCTAAACTTCCTACAAAGGACAATCCAACTACAACCTGATGCAAAAGCCTTTCCTGTCACTTCTCCCTCTTGGAATGACTCTGTATTACTCTGTATTTATTTTATTTACTGTGTATATGTTATATCCTTCCAATAGAAGGTATGCTCTTACAAGGAATAAATTAGTTTCATTCTTGTATTGGCATCTCCAAAAGCTAGTATAGTTTCTTATGCATATTAGGGGCTTAATAAATGTTAAGTTGAATTAAAATCTTTCTGTGAAACTCCCACCTTTTGCTCGTACCCTGGCATCTAAGCTTGATGCAAAGAAGACAAATTTCTCTTCTATATGACAGCCCTACATGTATCTGAAAATACTTCTCATTACTCTATCTATCCAAGTCTTCTCTTCTCTGGAAGAGACATCTTCAGTCCTTCTAGGGATGCAGAGGTTCATCAGCATTATATTCACCTCATTCTCTTTGTGCTAACTCCTACCCTAGTTTCAATGTAGGTTTAGACATCCAGACATCTAGAACACATAACTAACTAGCAAACCTGACAGTAGATTTGGACTGCTGATTTTGTGTTTGTTCTTTCCTGATTTTAGATTTTAAAAAATAGCTAATCTAAGATTGATAGTTCCATACCTGGGAGCTTTGAATTTGATAGATTCAGAGTCATTGGGCTAGAGCCCAATGGAAGCAAAATAAGAAAACCACACAACATATTATGCCTCTTGGAGATGTTAGCCATTGATGCATCTAAGCCTTTTTTTTTTAACTCAGAAAGTTGTTTGGATAGTGCAGAGTCAAAGTGAAATGTAAAATGCCTAATTAGCCGTTCAGTAAGTTCTTTATTACCTAAGGAAATGTAAGCATCAGCCACTGAGAAGACTACCAGCAGTTAACTAACTTAAGTTCCCAAGTCCTTTCTAAATATATTTTTTGCTAAATGAGTATTTGTGAATCTTTTATGGTTAGCATTTTATATTGAATCTTTTACATTTAGTTGTACATAGGAATAAATTACCTGGTCCATAAATGATTGGGTAGCTTTTATGACCCATTAAAATATGAATAAACCTTAGGTACCAACCATAGGAAGAAATGGCAAAACTCTTCATTTTCACAGTCTTTGGCTCATTAAACCTCTAGTCTAGTGCTATAAGGCACTGGGTCAGGGGGCTTTGCTAGTTCCTCTCAGAAAAGGCTAGCCTCCCTGGGACTGAACTTTTCACACTGAAAGCCCATGTACAAAATAGAGAGTGGGTTCCATTACTTCCCAATTCCTATGGCCTTAACACTGGTTTCTCATGGTCAGACTTTAATTAAACTAAATTCTTCTGGTAAATATCTATTCTCATGACATATCCAAAGACAACTTTCCACTTCTAATTTCTTCTTACTACAAGTCTGACTCAGCAATTGCAAGAGGCTACTCGCATTTATAGTAGATACTCAAAATCGACAAGAGGATTTTTTTTAAATATTGAGAGATGGTAGGAAGGAGAGAAGAGAGAAATTGGACAGTATTCTCCTGAGGTTTTCCATTAGTTATCAAAGATCTCAAAATGAATGGGTTTCCTTGGGTTTACATCATTGAATATCAAACTAGTGATGACACACAGAGGTAGGAATTGGACTGAGTTAATAATGGAACTACATAACAGTAATAAATATTAAAATGGTTTTTATGGAAAAACTGCTTAGAAAGCTAAATTAGATTTTTTCCTACTTATAGCTCCCATTTTGGCCAATCAATATACATTTATTAAGCACCAGGCATACAAAGATAAAAGTGAAATATTCCTTTGTCCTTCAAGAGTTCCATTCTAAATGAGGGGAATGACCCAGACATATATAAGTATACACATAATCTATCCAAAATAAATACAAAGTAATTAGGGAGGGAATGAAAGAACAACTTAGCTATCTTGAAAGGAAACTTTCAGCTCTACTTTCATTTTGTGATTGTTGTGGTGGGGTGGTTGTTTTTTGTTTGTTTGTTTTGTTTTGTTTTTTTACAAAACTCCTCTATGTTGTCTTTTCCTTGTTGCCCTTTCACCATAAAACTCCAGATCAAACTAATGGTTAGGGGAAAATAAGGTAATATCAGACTTAAAATCAAGTTTTAGATATATAAGAAATCATTTGTATGTTTCTTATGACTTGTTAAGCTTTGTACCATACATGATTACAACAAAATAGAATCAACAAAGTACCTTCTCAGAAATTTAAAGTACTTAAGATTTTTAAGCACTCTTACATTGGCTGTGAGCAAGGTATAGAAGCAAACTTCAAACCAATAAAAAACTTTTACTTTATGTTCTTTCAGAAGCTTCACTGTTGAATCAATTTATCTTATATCAAAACACCTTTTTGTAGTGGCTAGAAACTGGAAATTGAAGAATACCAATTGGAGAATGGCGGAATAAATTGTGATATATGAATGTTATGAAATATTATTGTTCTCTAAGAAATGACCAGCAGGATGAATATAGAGAGGCTTGGAGAGACTTACATGAACTGATGCTAAGTGAAATGAGCAAATCAGTATATCATTATACACTTCAACAACAATACTACATGATGATCAATTCTAATGGACGTGGCTCTCTTCTACAATGAGAGGATCCAAATCATTTTCAATTAATCTGTAATGAACAGAACCAGCTACACTCAGAGAAAGAACATTGGGAAATGAATATGGACCACAACATAACATTTCCACTCTTTCTATTACTATTTGCTTGCATTTTTGTTTTTTCTTCTCAAGTTATTTTTACCTTCTTTCTAAATCTGATCTTCCTTGTGCAACAAGATAACTATAGAAATATGTATACACATATTGTATTTAACATATCCTTTAACATATTTAACATGCCTGTCATCTGGGGAGGAGTTAGAGGGAAGGAGGAGAAAAGTTGAAACAGAAGTTTTTGCAAGAGTCAATGTTGAAAAATTACCCATGCATATATTTTGTATATAAAAAGCTATAATAAAAAAATAAAAAAACACAACTCAGCTTCATTAACTAAAATGATTGTTTTGATAAATTCCTAATATCAATATGCATTATGATAAAAGTAAAAGGCTATTTTATATACATATATTCTTATATGTATATACATGATGCTTTAAATGAGAGATATCAAACACACAGCCCACAACACTCCTAAATGTAAACTGAACCAGATTAAAATGAAACAGAAATACTGAACAAAATAAACAATAGAATACAGATAATGTTAATATGTAGTTTTCCATATTAATATGTGGCCCACAGGGATTCTTATTATGATTTAGTGGCCCTTGTTTCTAGTTGAGTTTAATACCATTGCTTTAGTTACTAGGTATATGATTAATCAGAATATGGATTCTACCCCTACTTTTCTACTAGGCCAACGCATGTAAATTTTGTCATGGGAAAAGATAGTAAAATTGACATAAATTAAACCCATCTTCATTTTTCCCCACAAACAATATCTTTGTTATATGCAATCAGTACCACCAATGTAACTGGACAAGAAATAGAGGCTTTAAAATATTCTTGGCTTCTTCAATTGCTTCTAGTATAAAATAATTATGGTGAATTTCCAGTTGTAATAATCATATGGCTTCTATATAATCCACTCCCTTTTAAAGCCATAAAAATATCCTTTTAATCCTCTGTAAATCTTCCGCATTCCTTGTTCTGTGTATAAATTTCAAAGAATAAATCTAGAAATAATGGCGACAGCTTTGAACTTTCCTTAGCAAAGTAAAGAATAAAAATTACTTAAAGGCACCTGAAAAGAATTCATGTTGTATAATTGAGTGACATGGTGGTTTATATGTTTGAAACATTCCTGCTAGTATCTTCTCTATTATCAATTTATTGTTTTAGGGAGCTAATGAGAAAGTGTTGTATTTTTATGTTTTCAATTAATGGGTTCAAAATCCACTTAAACTCCTCAACTAGGAAGCTTTTAAATGGATAAGAAAATTCTGTTTCCAAGTTATGTGGAATGGAATGGAAAAGCATTTAAGTGTTTACTGTGTGCCCAAGCATTGTGCTAAGTGCTAGGAATACAAATAATAAAGCCTGACATTCATTCCCTGCTTTTAGAACTCATTCTCTAACTAAGAGATACATATAAAAGAGTTCAGCAGCTGGACCAAAGGCAAGGTTTAGGGATCCCTAAGTTGCATTGTTAGGAAAAATCAGTGAGACCTGAGCAGGTGGAATAAAGTAGAGGAAAGCTGAAGAACAAAAGTACTCACAAAGGGTTTTGATGTGCTCTACCTTCTAGTGTGCCCTGTGCTAGTCTCAGCATGGGATAATAGAGGTATAGAGAATTCATTAGAGCTTTTTTTCTTGATAGATTTACCTTTTTTAATATCTTGCAAACTATGATGGTTTCATACTATTTTTAGTCAAAATATCAAGTAATATTTACAATATATATTTGAGGAAAGGTTTATTGTTAATGACAGGAGATGTAAATCTAATTTCCAAATAATCTTGATGGTTTTATCTTTTAAGATAGCTGACAAAAAGCTCACACTGGAAGTGTTCACTTTTCAAATAATTTTATTAGTTGCTTGGACTCATGACAAACTATTTATATTGTCTTGCCATGTTTTCCTTGGGGGAAGGGAAATGGAGAAGAACATGAATTTTTTTAAAGCTATTTGCCCATTTTATAGGTTTAGTTAAAACTATGAGGCAGTATACCATAGAAAGTGGTTGAAGAGCTAGCCTTGAAGCCAGGTAGACCATATATTATAATTATATTATATAAATATATATATATATACATATATAATTATAACATTATATATTATAATATGGGATCATAAAGTCCTATTGCTGACACACGCTATCTAAGCTTGGGTAAATCACTTATCTAGCCAGTGCTCTAAGCAACTAACTTGCATAGAAGATGCCAACCTTTATTAGTAAAAGGAATTTTCTGATTTGGGAACTCTCTTTGTCTGTTAAATCACAGGTATGTGTTTTCTAACCCTAGTTAAAACTAAATAATATAATATACAAATCATTTAATAAGGTGCACATATACTACAATATTTTTCAATATAAGGAATAATTAAGGAAACCTTTGTCTCCCCTTTTATACTGTGGTGTTACCAGTCTTCCCCAGGACATCTCAAATACTGTAGGTGATATGAGCTAACTGATATAAGTGTGCCAGTCAACTAACAAAGATTATTAAAAGGTTACACAAGTTTATACTAGTTTCAGGAATCCAGAGACAAAGAGATTTTTCAAACTAAAAATTTTCAGTGATCATGAATTTCACATTATGATTATGTGAAAAAGAAATATGAAAGAAAATAATATATGGTGATATTAATAACAAAAGGCACCAAAAACTTTAAAAATAAATACTTGCTAAATAAAATTATATTTGATAGGGAATTACTAAAGGAACTACCAATTCCTACCATGAAACTTAAAGACCTGCCTGGGACACTACACTGAAAGTTAAATTAAACTTGTCCAGGATCCCACAACCACTATGCGTCAGGGACAGAACTTGGATCCAGATCTTCCTGACTGAGGAGAGCTCTCCATCTACTATGCCAGGCTATCTCTTCAATACTTAAAAAATATGGAAAGAAATGAGAGAGTGGTTAGAGAGACATTCTTGGCCCTATTCATTAAACCACACTCCTACCTTTAAAGCTGATTAACTAGAATAACAAGTCAGTATGTTTTATATAATAGACATTTTGTAAGGAGAGCATGTCACAGAATACAAAGAAACTGAGTTAGATAAAAATTTATCCAAACTCTATACTGATCCTCTTAATAATAGAAATGTTAAACTAATCTTGAAATATTAGTAATATATGAACTATCTTACCTTTCTATAGTAATTTATCCTTTTTCCAATGTACTTTTACATGAAATGTGTACATGTGAGCATATAAACATATATGTGTGTATACATGTATATGCATATATATATCCCACTCACAAGAGCATATGTATGTATACATATATGAAGTATCAATATCAAAACTGTCAGTATTGAGTGATTTCTATAATAGTAGTACAGCATGAATTATCCTATAAATACTTTTGATAGTTTATCACTTTGATTAGTAAGTTATAAAACCCTACAAATCTCCTTCTATGCTTGGACTAGCAAGCATAGATATATAGATAAAGATATAGATATATATGTCTAATCCTATGTGGAATACTCAAAAACTGTTTTTAATATTAAAGCCAGTTCATACTATTGTTCCATTCGCATGTCATTTTGAGGAGTAAAAAAATGGATATTAATAAATATGTTTAAAGTGGCAGAAAAGGAGTAAGTCATCAACTAAAGCTATTTTGTGGCCTCCTAGTATGCTGTGATATTAACTATACATTTCTAAGGCAGGATAATAGTACCATGGAGGAGCTTTGAAGAGAGGCTTAGAAACAACAAAATTAAATACACACACACACACACATATATATATATATATATATATATATATATATATATATATATATATATATATATATATATATATACATACATATGCATACATATATCTACACATATAAATATATAGCTACATTTTCATTACTGTCTTAACTGTTAGTTTTCTTTTGGTTACTGAAAATGATATGCCATAGAAGTAAACTATAAATAGGCAATTGTGTGTGTGCATTTCATAAAAAAAAAAAAAAACAAAGCTGTCTTCATTAAATTTTTAAAAATACCCTAGCCTACATATGAAATATAATACCAGGAATAATCCTGCACATTAAAAGTATGGATTCAAATATGGAATTATAAAAATTATTTCTCTAAACACCTGTTGTTTCAGTTAGGGTCTTCATTGTTGACTATGTTGGGCTTAATCCACTTTCTGGCATAAAACTTAATCTCAGTAAAACTTCTCAACTCAACTCAATTCAACTCAACTTCTTTAAGTTAAAGCATCAATTAGAAGAATAATATTTAGAAAGAGTATTCCGGTATCCAAATTACTTCTTGTTGGTGGTTTTTTTTTTTCATATAAAGGTAGAGCAACAGCTGTTGCTGAATAGTTCTAATCACTAGAGAATTTCTCTTAGCAGTTAGACAACATGGCCTAAATTCAAAGTGACACCAAATTAAGGCTTGTTATGGTAATAATCATGGCAGTGTAAAGGAGTTCAGTGCTATCTAAAGTCTGTGTCTTCTAGAATTAATTTTAATTACATCAGCCTTGACGATGGCCAACTTCAAGTCTTACAGTAAACCAAAATAAAACTATTATGGTTTAACTACATTTAATCTGTGAGATAAAAATGGAAAGATAGATTTCTAAAGATTCTAAAGTGAAAGAATAACACATTAGCAAAGAAGTGATAAATAGCACATTTTCCTTAGCTAGGAGGACATTTTCCCTTTCACCAGTATACCAGGTTTGTGAAAGAGAATCAGGATGGAAGAATTTTCCTCTATATTCAGAGATTTATTACATTCTTTAAAAGTTTGCTCCAAACATCGTTTTTTACCTTTGACAGTAATTAGGTTCTAGGATGTTCAACTCAAGAAACACTTATTCCAAATAATACAATATCTTAGCTACTAAGAGATAAAAAAAACTGAAAGAAGATACAATCTTTGCCCTCAAGAAGCTTAAAATATAAATGGGATTATAGGCATACATCCAAATAATTAAAATACAGGTTATACTATAATAAGAATGCCCAAGGGCTCCAGAATGGCATAGATTTTTATAGTAAGACATTTCTTATTTGGGGAGCAAGCAAGAAATCAGGAATTACTTCATAAAGAAAGTTGTATCTGAACTAGATTTTGAAAGAGAAGGATTTCTAGTTCTATGAAGAAGATATTGGTCTAGCAAAGACCAGGGGGAAAAGAATAGGGATATAAATGATATTTAGCACCACCATCATCATCTCTTTCTACTCAAACAAAAATGTTTCCAAGTCACAGGATACTATGCTGCTATTATTCTTTATGTCTAGTCTTTTGCTGACCATTTCATAAGTGAATAAAATGACTTTTTTTGAGAGTGAAAGCATCTTCAGAATACCTCTAGTATCTGATAGAATGATGGGATGAAATATACTTCATCCTCTTCCAACATGTTTGCAATTTCTTCCCCTAGGTATCTATATTTTGCAAAGCTTTCATTCTGTACAGTTTGGAGATTATGAATATTCGTATGGTGAAATCTATTAAAAACTTTCATCTTAAATTTTTATGTATTGCTATTAAAGGTAACATAAGGTAACTAAGAACAAGAGTTTTATTTGTGCCTATTACTCTCATTCTTGTAGAAGTTATCTCCAGGATATTTGGAGGATTTGTTGTTCACAGCTGTTATAATTAGTCCCAGCAAAAACATCAGAGAAAACTATGAAGGCATAACTATGGAAAACATAGCAAGTTTTATAGGAACTATAGGAAGCAAACATCTCTGAAAATAAAATTGCACATACAGAATTTTTAATTTTTAGATTCATAACTTCTTTTGCCATTTAATTTAACCTTTTGCTCTTGAATCTATGTTCTGTTCTTTCCTCCCCTCTTTCTCTGCCCAAAGTATCTGTACTATAGTAGAACAAATTTCAAAGTTATGAAGATTGATCACATTTTAAAGTATAAACTATGGACCCATTTAATATATATGATTTTGAAGGGGGAACTATAGAATTTTTCTGATTTTAAAAATAATTATTATTCATTGTGTTATTAAAATTCTCTACCAAAAATTCTTTTCCTCTTAGTCTGTTTATCACATTAAAAACTGTACTGCTGAAATCAGGTCACACTAAATAATGGAGAAGAAAACAGAGGAAAAAAGAAATGCTACTGGTGATTAAGATTCACTTTAGCCTAACATAAAAGTAAAGATAGGAAAAGTAGTGCTATTTGTAATTGTTTTTAAAAGATGAAATTTAATAGAAAATTTCCTCGGAAGGAAACTCCTATCACTAAGTCAACTCACTGCAGCTATCAGAATCACAGGCTCTTGAATTTGAAAGGAATATAACTTAACTTCTAAGTTCAGGAATCTTTTCTATAGTATTGTAGTCAGAGGGTATATGACTTTGCTTGACTATCTCCAATAATGGGGAACTCATTACCTAATACATTTAGTTTTTAGAAGTTCTTTCTGTTGGAAAAAAACAATTATAGAAAGAACCTTAGTCTTGGAGTTTGGAAATCTGAGTTTGAGTTTGAGTTCTAAAACCTACTACCTATGAAGTCATAATCAAGTTGTTTAATCTGCATAAAACTCAGCTACCTCATTTATAAAATAGAAGTAGTACTATTCACAGTATATATCTCAGTGTTGTTGCAAAAAAAAAAAAAAAAGCACTTGTTAAAAAGAATCAAATAAAAGTGTGATTCATGTATTACCCCCACACCCTGAAGCTGTAAGCTACATGTTGGCAGTTCTCAAATTTTACCTAAATTCGTATCACCCTCAGGACCCAGGAAAGTGTTCTTACCACCCTAGATACTTTATAAATATTTTACCGAATGGAATGTTGAAGCAGGATATGCTTTCTCATAATTTCCATTCATTAGATCCAGTTCCATTTTCTATCTTTTCACAAAATAACCCTTTTCTTTTTCTACATTACAGTACTCCAATGGTCTGAAGGTATCATATATATATATATATATATATATATATGTATATTGATTTTCTCCATCAAAGTTTTGATAGATGGTGGAGGACATGAGAAATTTAAATAAGAATTTGGGGAGAGTTTTGTAGAAGCCACAGACAACATACAAAGACTGCAGATGACACAGAAAAGGTTTAGAAATGAATAAAACATTTGTATAGTATTGCATATAATATCAATATATTTTTATCTTTTAATGCCATAATACTTTGAACTTTTTCTCTGATAGGAAGGCTAAAAAATTTTATACACATTTTTCAGATCAAGGGGGCACTGTACCTCTAACCCCACCAAAGTGGAAGGAATAACTTTATTAAGAATCCTATGACCTAGCATCTATATACATTATCTTAATCATTTGACAATATAGAGTTAAAATTGGAAGAAACCTCAAAAAAGTTACTTAAGATACTCATTTTACAAATGGTTAGCCAAAATCAAGAGAACTTAAGAACTTGCTCAAGAGGACATAACAACACGAGAAGAAACTTGAATATTAACTATAAACCCACCTTTACCCATTAGATAGTACACCTCTATTTCTTTTAATAGGAAATGATATCCCAAGGCAGGATCTTCCTTATCCTGTACTATACAAATGGTTTTTGACATGCTAAATGCAAGAATGAACATATATTTCTGTTAAAATTTGTGTGTGCCTTTTTGTAAGTCAGTCAAATAGCAGAGAAGAATGTTATAAACTCAGGACTTCTGTGATATTTAAAGAATAATAAAATTAGGTATATGACATTCTCAGTTACAACTTTTCTTAAATTCATTGACTATATCCTTTGGACAAGTCCAAAGGAAAGTAAATTTTAACAGTGCTATAAAAATTAATTTAAGAATAATTTGGCAAAGGAATGAGGAGACACATTATTGGAAAATATCGTGCTCAAAATAAAGTCTCAAAAAGGAACAAATGATCAATTTGGGAATGTCAATTTAGAGACTGTGGTTATTGAATGAAAATTCTTTCTTTACCAGTCTGAAGTTGGAGATTCTTAACAAAATGATGCTACATCATACCAGACATTTTGTCTAATGGAAAAGGGCAGTCAAGCTTTAGTATTCTTGTAGGTTCAATTACCCAATCTGTCAGACCAGATAAGAGGTTTGCAATAGAAGAAAGTAACAAATGTAGTTTCTAAAAGAAATGCATTAATAGATTTCCTGGGAAATAGAGAATAGCCAATTAACCTGAAAATAAATCTGAACTGCTACAATATAATTAGACTTCTAAGTTTTAAAATCTGAGGTTCCAAAGCTACAAAATAGAAATCAGTTTTGGTTTCCATTGCTAGTGGATTGTCTCATGGCAACATTCAGACAAGAGGAATCATCTCCAATTGGGAACTATAATTGAAAGTCAAATCACAAGCTTCAGCTTTCAATTGGTGAAAATAGCACAAAGAAAAGTCATTGAAAATTCTGGCTTGGGGGCCAGTGCTAACAAGAGAAAGATCTAAATAACCATTAAAAGTATCAAATATTTGAAGACCTGCAAATGAATTATAATAGTACAGGAAATGACAAGCAGGTTGCTGTAAGATTCTTTAAGTGAATAGCAGAAAATACAGAAGTTGTGATCTGTGTTTGAGAAATCCCTTAATTAAAAGAGATCAGAACACATCTATAATTTGGAAGTTGCTTAAAACAAACAGCAGTTAACTTAAAAAGAAAATAAGAGTTAAATTAAAGGTAAGTTAAATTAAATTAAAATAAGCTCAGTCACATAGCTAGTGAAAGACAGGCTTTGAACTCTCCTCTTCCTGATTCCAAACCTCATTTTATATCAAATTTCTTTAAAAATGAACATTTAAAAATATTTAATTGTAATGTGATCCTTTAATTAAATGTAACCTGGATTGTAAGCCTATGAATTTATATAAGACCTTATTGGTTGAAATGACTACTCATTTATCCATGGCTGAGTTGGTAAAACTTAAGGAAAGAAGATCCTTGATTCTTCCATTCCCCATCTCTGCCCTAGGCTTCCAGATTCTAGAGCTGACACAGAGCAGACAGGTTCCTGGATCTCTACAAAGAGATCCATGAAGAGAAAGACCCTGGGAAGATGTGATATATATATATATATATATATATATATATATATATAAATAGATAGATGTAGAGTAGAGTACCTTGAGTACTTAGGATCTCCTTATTTCTAGCTGAAATTATCTTGCCATTGGACTCAGATAGTTCTGGAGAAGAAAAAGGCTGGTAACTTTGCAATCTTCCCTTGTCTAAGTCCAATTCCCTTGAATTTCATGACATCATCTCCCTGATGCCCCTTTGAGAACAAAGGACAAACAACATTTCCAATTTATCACACTAAAGATGCCAGATTATTTCTCTTTAGATGAGATCAGGGTGTCAGACTCTCCCTCTGCCTCCTTGCTCTTAGTAAAATTCATTTACTCTTGAATATTGTCTGGCATATTCTAATCTGTAAAACTTCTCTGGTTTCTATTGCGATAGGCTTGAATAAATTAAATAATTTGCTATTCCACTACATGTTATAGTTTTTGTATAACTGAAATTTGGTTAAGTATTCAGAATAGCTTGGGGTCCTCCTTCCTAATTAAAAGACAGTGACTAGGAAAGAAAAAAAAGCTTAATCTAAAAATTATTTGCCTTAGATTAACAATATTTAAAGGTTCAGATGGCTATAATTCTAGAAGAGTCTAGTTAGCCTTGTGACCCTAGTCTCTCCTGTTGTCCCTCCAAGAAGGGAATAAATTATCCCTTACAGAAGGGTAGGGGGGAACTCTTAAGACATTTATTCAAGCCTCCCTATGAATTGCCACACACACACACACACACACACACACACACACACACACACACACACACCCTTTTCTATAATTTCAAAATATGAATGAATCATTCATGAGGCATGAAACTATATCATATCTAAGACGAAGAACAAAAGAAAGTATAATTGGAAAAACCTTCAATTCCAGGTAGTAAGAAATTTAAGGATATTTGATGGTGATGAGGAAGATGTGCTAGCCATCTGAGACTGGCCACAGCTCAATCATCTTTACCCCATTGAGGAAAATGGCATATTTTCTTTTTTGCTTTCTATGAATCTGATTGATTACATAAACTTAAGAAAACTCCTCCCCTAGATAAAATTCTGAAGATGAGCATGAATGCATTTAAGGCAAAAGAACTCTGTAAGTATTTCCATGTCTTAGTTTGCTCAATTCCAAAATAATGACAATATGAAGTGTGAAGGAAAATATGTTGAAATCCCACTTATAAAAATAATTTATATACACATAAACTTAATATATGAAACTTTGGGAAGAAATAAGAATATAATTCATTCAAGGTAATTTGCTTTTTATCAACAATTATAACTGTTGAAGGCCTTCATGTAACCCACAAATTAATCCACATATACTTCTACAACTTTAAAAGGAAAAGAAGCCAAAATAATTAGAATCACAATTTAGAGAGTAGCAATAATAAATAGGAATTAGAAACATTTGCAAACTTAACTGATTATCTAATTAGAAAAAGAATCATAATTCATCAAAGTCCAAATCTCTAACATATTTCAGAAAATCACAGATGGAAGTTAAATTCAGTCCAACGCATGACTATATTTTATTGTATATGAAATATTTTTAATTTGCAATATGATAAATGCTAAAATATTCAAAATATATCTGATGTTATACATAATTTCATTTCCATTTTCCTGATTTGCAACCCATTTTCTTTACATTTTGGGTAATTCCTACAACTTAGTTTTTCCATGCTGAATATTTCAAGTGAAAATTATTTACCTGCAAAAGTTTCTACAATACCCTAAGAAACGCCATACTGAATTTTCCCTTTTCTCAACTTCTACAACTATCATATGACTTTATATTCAATTATTTGTCATTTGTATTGTTCTTAAATGATTTCATTTATTTCATTTTTCTTGGCTAGACTTTAATCTACTTGAGGGGAAGTATTCAGTTTTATACTATTTATTTTCCTCAGCTGTCTAGCATAGAGGTAGATAGCCACAATAAGTATTTAATTAACACTGGTTCTGAGTCCTTTTGTAACTCTACCCACTAGTCTTTTGTGAAACATTGATGTAATCAAGTAAGCCTGGATGAGTAAAGAGTATTTAACAAAGAATGAAATGAAATGATACTACAATATTACAGATTACATAGTTGTTTCCAAGATGATCTTTACTTTGTTAGAATGCAAGTTGAAAGTAGGCCAAATTAGCTGAGCTGACTAGTATTGTGAATGTGACCTATTTTCCTACCTCCCAAAAGGTTTGTTTTTATACTCTCTTTTTTCTATCTACTATTTATTAAAATTAACTATTAAATTGCCTGAAAATTTCCCCAACCTAGAAATTAGAAATATTTTGTTTAATGTAGTAATTGAATAGGAATAAAAGACTTCAATAAAAATAACAATTTACAAAATTTACAAAAAAGATACATAGTAGGAATTTAGATTTTCTTCAAAACAGAAAATATTTTAAAATTCTGAAAATTTTGTTTAAAAAAAGTCAAATAAATTTCAGAATTTCAATATTTAAAAGTAAACATAGTAAAAGCATAGCAAATCATAGTATAATATAGTGTAGAAGAGAATAGATGCCTGCCAGGGAGACTTTGCCAAAAGATGAACATTACAAGAATGTATTGCTAAAGGAAAAAAAAGAAACAAACAAACAAAAGAAGTTTAACCCTTGCAACAGAAAATATCAATATAATTATTTATTCAAGATATGGGCTACAGTTAAAATCTGCTTCCACAGTTGATGTTTCAAAGCCACTGTCTTTTTCATTTCCTTACTTTAGTAGATTTGTGATTTTAGTGTATAGGGTTCCATCAGCCTCACTACAGATGACAAGCCAGCCTTCTTATTATCTGTGATTCTTGTCAATATCTTTTGTGGTTAATCCATTAAGGATCTACCTAATTTGTTGTAGAATTTCCTCTGGTTCCCTTAACAAACATGCTGACCATCAATTACTCTTCACTTCCTAGGAGTCAGTTTCCTTGATGCCTTTTACATTACTTCTTGAGTATAGGTCATCCTGAAAACAAGGTGAAATACCTCTTTAACCCAATCAGTATCTTTCTATTGTATTTCAATTCACGTGAGATCTTGCTGCTCCATGACTCCCAGATGGAGAGATGGGCTTTTGCAGCAGCAAATAATTTTGATTTGTTCTAAGTACACCCCAAGCTTCCAAATGTGATCCAGCCATTTGGCTCCATTAGTTTCTGTCTATTGTTCACCTATATCACCCATCCTAAAAATTCATGTGTATGTGCTTGGGGCAGATATATTTTGAATATTTTACTTGTATACATATACAACTATACTATGGACCATAACTCTGAACTTGAAACAAAGGATTCTTATAAGGTACTAAGTCAGTGGAATTGATAGAGACAATAGTTATCTAATTTATCATGGTTCAGTATGATTGATTTAATCCTACAAGGAGATGCTATGGGCCAGAACTTGTAACAAGGTACTAAGTGGAAATGAGGAAACAGTGGTTAAATCTAGTTTAGCACTGATTTAATCCTACAACAAATAATGATTTCCTAGTGATATAATGATTGGTGTGTACTCAGTGGACAGCATATAAAGAAGAAGCTCTCAGGGCCAAAAGAGACAAGCACACTAGAAGCTCTCAGAGGCTGAGACAGATTCATTCCATTGTCCACCTTTGTGGTGGCTGGAGGCTGAAGAACAAGCCCTTGGACTTAGATTCATTCATTTCATCTCACACCGCCTTGGTGGCAGACTCTCCTCCTTCATTTCTCCACTGAAACCAAGACTCCGGAAGGCCTCCAGAAAACTAGCCGAGCCCCATGTAAAGGAGATAGGACTTTGAAAGAGACAATAAAGGATTTGGACTTTAACCTCTGGCTACTCATGTGGTGATTACTGAACTGAAACAAAGGCTGCTCTCAGAGACCCCCAGAAAACATCAACAGAGAAGATTACATTTTAAAGAGAACATTACACAACTACATATGTGTAGTCTCAGGAACCAAGAGAACAATTAGGAGTTGAGGAGTATATATTCCATATGTTCCATAAAAAGATCAAATGAAGTACCCAGTTCCATGGGAAGTACTCTAGTCCACTTTATCAGCATATGCATATCCTTATTCTGTCTTAACAACTGTATGCAATAACCTATAACATGCATATGCTGTATGTATGTATGTATATAATCTATGTATAATTGTATATATACACATATAATTACATAAAATATAGTTATTTTCATCAACTTTGTTTAAAAAAATAATTTGTTGAATAAATATTAGCTTCATTGATCAGGATTTATACTATTCTAGGGCACTAATATAATGTCCATCTGGTTTCTGCAAAGGATGCTCTTCATTATATTGGTAATCATTTCAGGTAACAATGTAGCTCTCTGTTTTATAATTCACCAGATAGTAATACTCAGTGAGTTGTTAAAGTTATAGTTACATTTGTCATAGAATCTTGTACAACTGTAACATATGCATGGGAGATAACTTCAGGAGAGTTTTAAGATTTCTATTTTGTTTTAATTTTTAAAAATCTACATATATGAACTGATAGAGGAGAGTCTCATTTTTTCTATCTCTCACTTGTATGACTTTGAAGATATGGTCCATCTTAGAAAACTGTAAGAATAACTGCCTCTTCACACATTTTCATCACTGAAGTCCTCAATACACATACAAACCATTCTCACAAAGATAAAGATAAGATGGCAAATACAGACTTAGAAAAATTCACTTAAGTTCTCTAAACCTCAGTTATATCTTCATTGAAATGAGAATAGCAGTACTTCTTTTGAGGCCGCATTGTATAAGCCTAAAAATGATATATAAATGTGAGTTATCATTATTTGTCATGTTTTTATGTTACATTGCTAAAGTCAAATGCATTCATCATCTAGTGGCCAGCCTCAAGCATTAAGCAACTCTCATACGTCACGAGGCTAGCCCTCAGAAAATGGTTTAGTCTATTATTATGTTTACATTCAAAGCTTTTCCAGGTCTGTAGGTTTACTTCCACTTGATGTTGAAACATTAGAGTAGGATTTCCATGGAGAACTGATTACAAGGCTTCAAAATTCAATTTCAACTATCTGTTAATTATTCTAGGTGCTGAGGTACAAATAAGAGAGTACTTGACCTCAAGGAAACTATACTCTGAGTAGCTACAACATATATACCCATAAACAACTCAAAATCTATACAAAATAAATACACAATAATTTTTGTTGGGTGACACTAACTACAGGGGAAATCAGAAAAGGCTTCCTGTGGATGTTAGCACTTTTGCCAGGCTACGAAGTATCAGGCACTCCAAGATGTGAAAGTAAGGAGGTAGACAAGACAGCATGTACAAAGGTACAAAAGGAAGGAGATGGAAGGTGGTGTGTGAGAAATAGCAAAAAGGTCAGTTTGGCCAAAAAGACAAGAACATGAGAGTGAAACATCACCAACTTAGAATTAAGCTGAAGTCAGTTTGCAAAGGACTTTAAAATGCCAAATGTAGGAAGTTGCATTTTACAAGAATCCTAGGCTCAAATCCCATTTCTAAAGGGCAACTCATAATCTCCTGGAACTTCAGTTCCTTCATTTATCAAAGGAGAGGGTAACACTCAGTAGTCTCTCACTCCTCAGATCCATGACCCAGAGAATGAACCCTCATGGCTTTTGGAACAGTGTATTGATATGGTCAAACCTAAGATTTAGAAATATTTGTTAGTTATGTACAAAAAAAAAGAATATACATATTCTGAGTAATATACAATAATTTCCCCTCAAAGCAGCTGAATTAAAAGACTGATATGTTTTGTATGAATTAAAATGATTTACTCTAAACCCATGATGTAACCAAAAATGCCTTGAAAAATATAAAAAGTCATGATTTGACTGCTTTAAAGAGTCTAAAATTAATAAGATTTCCTTAAGTACTAAAGAGTTTTTAATTTCTATTAACAAAGCCAATTCTGCAAAGATTATACCATCATCCAATTCAATGAATCAATCAACAATCACCTATTTATAGTGACTTTTATTTGCCAAACATTGTGCCATGGACTGGGGACACAAAGACAAAAATGACTTGATCTATACTTTCAAAGAATTTGCATTCTATCAGCACATATTTATTATTCACATATTATGGGCAAGGTTCTATTTCAGACAACAGGGATTTAAAGAATGATATGATACGGTACTTGTTTTCCATGATACAAGAACTGATAAAATGTGCAAAAAATTAGTCAAATATTTGGAAGAATGTCAGGTGGGAGAAACTATTTTTACTTCCTAGTTGAGAGAGGATATGACATTTGAAGTGAGCTATGAAGAAAGAGGCTAGTTATAAGCATTTAATCATTAATAATTATATTTTATTTATTATAATTTATGAAGAATTTTTGGAAATAATATGTATATCTCTGATCTCTGAGAAAAGTTGTTCAGGAAAACTTTTAAATGAAGCAAAATAAAGTTCTTACCAAATTATCTTTTTTTACCTTAGAAACTCTTCTAAGAAACTCTTCTTTCTTCTTTGAAGAAAGACTGAACTTCCTATCTTTCACCACTAGATGGAAAGCTCCTATGTCAGTAAAGCTAACAAATAGGTGAGTAAGGCTACATAAGCATGAACTATAAGTCTAGAAAGCTAAGGAACAAGATGACAAATGTTGAGATCTCAAGTGATAATCTTTTTTATAGGTATCTTTGTGTGGATGGGAATACATATATGTATATAAACAGATGTGAGATAGGCAGATAATATATATGTATGTATGTATATGTATACTTACATACATACATATATATATAGAGAGAGAGAGAGAGACACACACACACATACACACATATGAATATATGTACAACCAACAAATCCATATTCCTCGGCCTAGGTTTGACTATGTCAGTCCTCTGCTCCAAAAGCCATTGATGCCTCACTCTTCTTCTTACTCACTCTTCTTCTTACCTCCAGGATCATAGATGAAACATGCATCTAGGACTGGAAGGGATAGAGAAAACTAATTATAATCCAACTCCCTCATTTTACAATTGAGGAAACTGAAATCCCAAGAGATTAAAAATTAAAAGAGATTAAAAAATGGGATTTGAGCCCAAATCTTCTAACTCAATTCAGTGTTCATTCCATTATACTATACTGCTTGTAAAACACAATCTTCTCCTTTTGGCATTTAAAAAACTTCACAAACTGGCTCCAGCTTGATTCTCCCTCACATATTTATTTGTCCTCCTGGCCAACTGATGTGTTCTCCCTCCCTCCCTCTCTCTCCCCGCCTCTGTTTCTCTCTCTTTACCTCCTATCCCAATCTTTCTCCCTCTTCCTCTCACATATGTATATATATGAATATACACATATTCACATGCATATACATCTATACCTATGTTATATGTAACAGTCATTTTGTAATCTTGTATTACATGTCAATTTCACAGTTTATATTGCACCAGATTTTTTGTTCATTCATCAATTCAATAAGGCCCTAACTATGTCTTAAGATTTTCCATGACCTTGTAGATAAAAATAGAAAGAACAGCCTTTTGAACATTAAACATTATATATTCCCTCTCTGTATTGTATCTAATCAAAATGTTCCCCACACCTCTACTGCAGCCAGGGACAAAATATATTGATGTTCCAGAAACTTGTGAAACAACCTCAAAGTCTTGAATTACCCACCAAGATCAATGAAGAAACCATGCATTTATTAAATACTCACTGTTCAAAATCAGTCCACAAACATATATTAAATGCTTATTAGATACACAAAGATGTTCTACACATTGCTGTTTTAGATATATGACAAAGATAATGGTGCTAAGAAATTAACAACCTAAAATAAAGGAGAAATAAATCATACATAAATAACTATAATATGAGAGAAAGTATGCAAAAGTACAAAGGATAGGTACTATGTTATGAGAATGTTATGAGAAATGTTATGAGAAATCCAAGAAGGAAGAAAACCTTTTTAGCTAATGGGAATATGAAGGTCAGAATAGGACCTCATGCAAGAGACAGCATTTGATCTTAAAGACAAGAGAGCTTTAAATAGTCACATATTGCAGGATAAAGAGATTTTATTTATCCATAAGAAGCAATGTGAGTATAGACCCAATGATGCAAGAAGGACAAGAACTGAAATTGGAAAGTAGCCTCATTCAACTAAAAAATAAGTTTTTTGAAGAGAAAGAGTAAAAGAAAAGACTGGAAAATGTAAAGTGGAACCAGATGAGGTAAGACTTTTATTATCAGGATCAAGAGTTTACATTGTATTTGATAAACAATGGGAACTGAGAAAAGTATCAGAAAGGCAGACCAAGAAGATAATTTAGGAATTAGTGTGATGAAAGAAAAGGAGAAGCCATAGATTGGAGACAGGAAGAATAGTTAATAGTCTATTCCATTGTATGGGAAGAGATAACATCCTAAACAAGTAAAGATGCAGTAAAAATAAACAAAAAAAAATAAAAGAATATTTTTAAACTATCACCAAGGTAAAATACAAGGACTTAGCAATTGGATATAACAAGTGAGAAAAAGCAAAGGACTAAAGGTTTTAAGCCTAAGTGACTGGTATAATAGTCATACTGTCCATAAAAAGTTAAAAGAGTTAGAAGGATTTGGGGTGAAACAAAAAGAATTTTATTTGAGGTGCTGGTGGGGCTTCTGATAGAGATGTTTAGCAGGATTTTGGAGCCATCAAGAGATGTTGAAAATGAAAATATAGATATAAGACTTTCTGAGAGATGATAATTAAATCCATATTAGTAGAAGGGAAACATTGAGAGAACTGTATAAAGGGAGAAGTTAGAAGAAGTAAGAAAGAACAACCATTTTATGAAAGAGGAGAAAATATATGCAAGGAGCCAAGAAAGGGAAGAGAACAATGAGAGCATAAAATTAAGGAAACCAAGTAGTAAGAGGTTTATCAAGAATAAAAAGGTAAATCAAGAGAGGTCAAAGACAATGAAGGCAGAAAAAAACTTTGGATGTATTAATTTTTAAAAAAAAGGCACTAGTTAATCAACTAGCATTTATAGTGTCAACTATGAATCATGTACTGGAATTGAAGGGAGCTATTTAAGAATATTTCAGAAACAAGATTACAAGAGGTTGAAAAAAATAAAAGGAAGTGATGCAAAAAATATAGATTACTAATTCTAGAAGCTAAGCAGTGGAGGTTAAGAAATATAGGACAATAATTGGAGTAGTGGTGGTGGAATCGAGGGGTCAGGTTTTCTTCCTCATTTAAAAAAAAGTGGAAACTTAACTATGCTTTAAGCTGGATGAAAGGGGCCAACAGAAACAGAGAAATGAAGATACATAATAAAAAAAGTACAGGGGAAATTATGAAGGAGTTAGTAAAGGGTAAACCTACCTCTTCTGAGACTAGAAGAAGAGAGGAGAGGAGAGTTGTAAGAATATTGAGAGGTTTAAACCAGAGGAAGGGAGTTAAAAGAAATTCACCTCTCATTTCATACTTCTAAATAAAGTAGGAGGTGAGGTAATTTGATAAGAGAGAGGAGCACAGAGAAGGAATTTGGGGTTGGGAGAGAAAAGTAAACATTTTAAAGTCATTATGGGAAATGTGATAATCAATAAGAAATTAATTAAAAAAAAAAAGGATTGCCACTTAGTAGAGTGGGTTCAGTTGAAGTTATATAGTATAAAATTTGCAGAAGACCTAGGGTATATGCTATGTGATTTCAGAATTTCCTTGAAAAGTAAGGAACTCGTTAGGAAAAGGATTAAAATAGGTAAAGTGAGAGAAAAGGTTAATTGAGAGATTTTACTGAGGGTTGAGGGATTAAGAAGGCAGAAACAGGAGAAAAGAGAAGAATTCCTGGGTAAAGTAAAGGTATGACTGAAATGACTTGTTGAATTAACAGCAGATCTGAGTCAAAGTTAGATGGAAAAGTAAGTAAAGTCAAAATAGAAATAGGGAGGAATCCAGGGAATAAAGACCATAATCAGATTGAAGAACAAATTTGGAAGTATTGGGGAAGAGAAAGTAGAGTAGAAGATTGTTGTGGGGAAAGGATAGTTCAGATTTTAGGAGGATTTTTTGGAGGAAATAGTGGGTTTTGATGAAGTTTTATTAGTGGTTGAAATAGAACAAAGATGGAAGTTTAAAAGAGTAAAAAAATCCAAGGAGCTGAGAATAGAGCACTAAAAGAATTATCACTGTACATAAACAAGTGTGGAAGAAGAATGGTAGGGAAAGTGCTTTGAAAAAAGGAAGGATGAGTCCATTTAGAAATGTGGAAGAGAGACCCAGGAGTTTCAGAGACAAAATGCAAGTATGAATAAGACCATGCCAATGACAAATATGATTAAGATTATGCCAGGTACCATGTATAAGAGAGAAGAAGAAAAAAAGAAATTTTTCAAAGGTATAAATATTCAAGGTTGAGCAAGATGAATGGTCATAGAATTAGTGCCAAAGGGAATTTGGGATTCATCTTAAGCTTCTTACTACAAATCAGAGTGGTTCACTATAATAGTTGTTAAAGAATAGCACAGTCACACACAAGTTAATTTATACGGGATAATAATAAAACCTACTTAGCTCTTCTAATAAATTGCTTTTCTGGTATACTATCATGATTTCTTTGGAATAAAGGAATCCATAGCTAGTGTTCACTTGGCTGGTTTGTGTCAATCTGTTTTGATCTCTGAAAAAAAGGAGCTAAATCAAGACAGTTAATTGTTATCAAATTAGTAAAAAGAGCTTTGAAAAAAATGTTTGTCATCTCACAAAAAGTTTGCTTAAATTGTTGGGTTTGGCTATCTCAAACACAAATGAGTAATCCTTTAAAATTAATTCTGCATATGCCTTTTCCCTTCATTATTAACTTTTATTTATGCCTTTTAAAAATATTGAAATAATTTCCCAATATGACCCTCATTTATTTAATATGGAAAGTAGGCTGAAATAGCTAGGTAGATAACTAGATAGATATATTAGATAGATAAACTAGATAGAAAAAAAATTAAGGGCTCACGATGTATTAAGCACTATGGTATGCAATGGGATGAAAAATAGAAGGAAGTAATCCCATTCTACAAAGTCAAATGCTGATATGAAATGAATGTAGCGCTATGCCTGTGCAGCAGAATTACAGAATAAGGTAGCAAAATAAAGAAAAGCCAATAAAAATAAAGTTAAAAGAAAAAATAAGTTATTTGCTTTGAAAATTGGTAGGAACTCATTTAGAAGTTCAGCATATTCCATTTCACCCAAATAGAAACAAATAAAAGTTATTAAAATTTCAACCTACTTTACCAGTGTGAGAAAGAGAAAATTGACAGCTCTGTATCATGGAAATAAATGTATTCCTTTATTTCTTCTATCCCCATATTGCATATTCAATTTTGTAATACACACAGGGAATAATTTATTTGCTTTGGGAAAATAAAATAAAGCAAGTTGTATCTTCCACAATTCTCATTTACATTGAATTATATTATTGATAGTGAGACTAATGTTAGATAAAACGTATCTTATTTAATGGTTCTTTTGGTGAGAATAGTAGCATCCTAGTGCCACAAAGACATCCACAGTTATTACACTGACCATGCTACTATACTCATATTCTCTTCTCATTTTCTTTCTTGATTACTTTCTAATCCCAACTGAGAAACTGGATGTGCCAGACACCTTAAATTCAATATGTCCAAAATAGAATTCATCATTTCTCCCCACATAATCTTTCTCTTTTCCTAAGTTCCCTATTACTATTCAAAGGTAGCAGGATTCTTCCAGTCACCAAGACTCTCGTCCTAGGTAACATCTAGGAAACTTACCACTTTCTCTTACTACTACCCCATATCCAATAAGTTGTTAATTATCATTTCTACTTTTGCAATTTCTCTTTTCTCCTTTGATTGACACTGTAACCACTCTAATATAGATCCCATCATCTCTGCCATAACCTTCTGGTTAATCAAACCACTTTTCACTTCAGTTCATCCTTTACTCAACTATAAAACAGATCTTCCTAAAGTAAAGATATGACTGAATCATCCCCTCCATTCAATAAATTTCAGTGGCTCTTTACTTACTGTCTTCAGGATCAAATACCAAATACTGTTTTTAGCTTTTCAAGTTCTTCATTGTCTAGCTCCTTCCAATCTTCACAGGTTTCTTAGAGCTAATTCTCTTCGATATACTCTGCAAACCAGATCTTCTTTGTTATTTCTCAAACAAAATAATCTTTAACTTTATGGTCCCCATGCCTAGAATTCTTCTTCTTCCTCATTTTAATTTCCTAGATTTTCTGTTTTCTTTCAAGTCAAGAATTTTCACCTTCTTTGAGAAATCCTTTCCTATCATCCTTAATTCTAGTGCCTTCCCTCTAAGAGTAGCTCTAATTTATTCTGTTCATAATTATCTGTTGGCTATTTCTCCCATTATACTGTCAGTATTTTGAACTCAAGGACTGTTTTTTTTTTTGCCTGTCTTTATATTTTCAACACTTAGCACAATGTAGTTGCTTAATAAATTTTAGCTGACTGACAAAAAAATAAACAAAAGAACTTTAATAGCACTTGGAAAACATTAATATAATATGCTAAGTTACTTTGAAAACTATTCAGCTCTAAAATACTAGAATTAACAGTTTCTGAGTGTTTAAAGAACAGTTTGAGGGAAGCAAAAAAGGAGCTACATAATCCTAAAGAAATGGAGAACAGAAGAAGGTTAACAAGTAACTATATAAAAAGTATAGTGGGAAAAGAAGAAGAAAAGATGGATAGTCAGTACAAATATAAATAGAAGGAATTGTTAAAAGTAGAAAGACTCAAAAGTGACTGAAGAAAGAAAGAGTGAAAACTGAATGAAAACCAGTCATGGTCAAGTGAACAAAACAAGAATGAAATTTATTCTTGGGGTATGAGAAGATTTAATATTATTTTTGGTTGTCCTGAATATATACAGTACTGTCTTTGCAGATAAGTTCTCTTTCTTAGTATTCCTCTATATGTTACTACTTTATTTAACAGCAAAATACTTATTTTGCCACTCAACTCAATGCAATGTCATTATTTTCCTGATTTGTGTATTACTATACCTTTTTTAAAAAAGATTTGAATAATGCAAAATCTAATAATCTAAATCAATTATCTTCAATTGCCATGACTTTCACAAGGTGAAATCTAAGTTGGCTTCTTACTTTCTCTGTCTTTGCTTTATCTTTAATATCCTTTTCATTAATTCCTTAATTCAACAAGAATTAAGTATGTTCCTTTTTCCAGGCATTATACTAGGCACTGGGGACACAAAAGGGAGGGAGAATTAAATAGTCCTTGCCCACAATAAGCTTAAATCTTATTGTGAAGAGGAAGAAGGGAACAACATCTACTCAGAAATAAAAATCTGAAGTACATACAAAGTAGACCCAAAATACTTTTATCAGGTGGACAGAATTAGCAGTAATCAAGGCCTTATGGAGGAGATTGTATTTGAGTTAAGATCAGAAGAAAGCAAGAGATTCTTAGAGGCCTTGATGAGAAGGGTATGCCTTCCATACATTGAGTTGTTTGTACAAAGAAAGGGAGATGGAAAAAATTAAAGTCATATGGAGAGGGAATAGCAAGCAAAACAGTTTAACTAAAATGTAGAAGGCAAAAAGAACAGTGACATGAAACAGGCCTGAAGTGGTAAGTTGTGAAGGATTTGAAAGACTAGATAGTGGAGCTTGAAAGAAGAAGCCACTGCAGTCTTTAGAGCATGAAAGGGAACATATGCAGGTCTAAGAATATCAATTTCCCAGCTCCACCATGGATAGGGCAGGGAAAAGAATGGAAGCAGGAAAACAAATTAGGAGGTCAATGCACTGGTTTCCAAACTTTATGTAATACTAACACCACATTTTTAAAGGAAAAAAATTGCCTCCAAACCTTTCATAAAACAACTTACAAACACAAAAGGAATCATTACTATAAATAATATAAAAATGTCATTACTAGAAAATAATATACGTATTTACAGTACTCATATTTATGACAAAATAGTATCAGAGAAATTATGTAAGATCAAACAAAATATTAACTTTGCATATAATTTGCATTTACTACCACTTCAACCACATCACTAGCTGCAGATGGAAACAACATTTCTCTTATAAAATGAGGCTTTTGACACTTAGTGGTTCTGTGGACAATATTATAAGATACAGTCATTTTTTTGATGCCACATATGATTTTTGAAAAAGTTTGGTTTTGCTTTTAAGGCATCTAATTTTTGCTAAAAAAAAAATTCCTTTTTTGCCAACATATTCTGAATGCATAATATCATTATACAATCATAATTTATTTATAGATAAAGATATCTACAAAGCAAACAGGGGCTTTTTCTTCCCCATCAATAACAATACTTGTAATCCCAATAATAAATAGACTGCATCTTTTTTCATTTGACTTTTAAAATTTGCATTAGCATATTTTTCTATCATTCCTATATTGTCTTTCCTCATATTAGTTTTAGCTATTTTTGTGGTTTTTCTCTTCAAAGCAGCCACATATTTAAAGCAGCAGCAAGATATAAAGAACATTACAAGATATAAAATGAATGGCATTAATTATATTAAATTTTAAAGCTTTTGGTCAAACAAAACCAAGGTGACCAAGATTAGAAGGAAAGCAGAAATTGAGAAATAGTTTTATAAGCAAGTATCTCTAACAAAGGCTTCATTTTTCAAATATAAAGAGAACTGAGTTTAATTTATAAGATTGTAAAGTCATTTTCCAATTGATAAAAGATCAAATAATATGAACAGGCAGTTTTTAGACAAAGAAATCAAAACTATATATATATATACATTATATATATAAATATAAAAAGAATGCTGTAAAATACTATTGATCAGAGAAACGTAAATTAAAATATTGTTGTGCTATAAGAAATTATAAAATTGATTTTTTAAAAACCTAGAAAGACATAAATGAACTGATGCATAGTGAAGTGAACAGAACTAGAGGAATGTTGAACATAGTAACTGCAATATTTTTTGATGAAGAACTGTGAATGACTTAGCTATTCTCAGCCATACAATGATCTAAGATAATTCTAAAGGACTAATGATGAAGCACACTATCCATCTCCAGAGAAACAACTGATATTGATTGAATGCATACAAACTGAAGCTTGCTATTTTTCATTTTGTTTCTTTCATTTTTTCTTTTATTTGAATCTTCTTGTACAAAAAAATTACCAGAAAATGTTTTGCATGACTGTATATGTATAAGCTATATCTGATTTCTTACCATCTCAGGAAGAAAGGAGGGAAGAGAGAGAGACAGAAGGATAGAATTTGAAACTCAAAACTTTAAATTAAACTGTTTTTGTTTTTGTTTTAGAAATTAGGGAAAAAATTCTCAGGTTAACCCTCCACATTTATGAGAATGGTTAACATGACAGAAAAGAAAAATAATAAATGTTGTTGGAGACATGGGAAAATTGAAGCCCTAATGGATTGTTGGAGGAATTGTGAACTGATTCAATCAGTCTGGAGAGCAATTTGAAACTATGCCCAAAGGGAAATCAAACTGTGCATACCTTTTGATTCAGCAATACCACTGTTAGGTCTATATCTCAAAGAGATCTAAAAAAAAGGGTAAAGGGACTACTTATACAAAAATATTTATAGCTACTCTTTTTAGGTGGAAAAGTTTTAAAATTGAAGGATGCCCATCAAGTGAGGAATGGCTGAAGGAGAAATCATGCATGGTTGTAATGTAATACTTATTGTATTATAAGAAATGATGAGCAGGATGATTTCAGAAAAACCTTGAAATATTTGCATGAACTGATGCAAAGTAAAGTCAAGAGAACCAGGAGAACATCATATATAGTAATAGCAAGTTATACAATGAATAATTGTGAATAACTTAGTTATTCTCAGCATTATAATGATCCAAGACAATTCCAAAGGACACATAATGAAAAATGCTATCCACATCCAGAGAAAGGACAGATGAAGTATAACTCCAGACAAAATATACTATTTTCACTTTTTCAATTTTTTTTCTTTTGGTCTATTTCTTCTTTCATAGTATGACTAATATGGAAATGTGTTCTATATGATGCACATAAAATATTCTATATCAAACTTCACTCTCTTATGAAGGCAGGAAATAGGGAATGTGCAGGGGTGCAACCTCTGCAGAGGGTCCAGGGGGTCAAAGCAGGAGGAATAGGGTCGGCATCAAAGGAAGACAGGAGTCGTGGAGTAGTCTGAGTGAGGAACTGATGGAAGTGATGCTCCCACTTCTCTCAAGCTCCTTCAGGCTTTATTTTATACTATATCATGATCATATATTTTTCTTTAGGTCAACATAGTCTTCAGACATGTGTCTGACTTCTTGACCTTTATATGTTACTACATTTGACATTTAATATTTCAGTAAGTTTTTTATAGTTGTGTTAATTATTGATTACATTATGTGAAGCCAATAATGAAAGGTAAATGTTATACAAGGTTAAATGTCAGTGAATTTTGTTAGTTTACTTATGTCTTCTTTGTCAATTCTATGGATTGATTCCTAACTTAAAACCATATACATAGACATTTAGGGCAATTCTAGTTATTCTTTAACAATCTTTTGTTTCCTAGATATACTGATCTTTTTTGAGTCTAAGTTGGTAAACATTATTATTTCTTGGATCTTTGGATTCTCTCCCATAGTGACAATGCTTTCCATACTGTTTTTCTCCTTTATCATTTGTCTCAGTGAGAGATTAGTTTTATTAGGACAGAAATATGCATGTGGAATCATTTCTAGTTAACTTGCCCAAATTCCCCTTGTCACCAGATTTTTAAAATAATGTTTTAGTGCCAATCAAGCCAATTATAAATAATATAGGAAATAGTAGTCCACTAATGAGAATCATAGAAGGAAATGTTGTTCCTGCATGAGTGCTGTGCACATTTGATCTCAGTGTTGGGCTTTGCCAATCAGCTTAGAGATCGTGGCTTCCAATAGGAAATGGGGGAGAAAAATTTATAACTAAAATTTTTTCTAAATGAATATGAAATTTTGCTTTACATATAATTGGAAAAAATAAAATACTATTTAAAATAGGCACATATTTATCCATCCTGAAGATTTCACTTATTATTTCATTTTTTAAAACTTAAAAAAACAAAAAATTTTAGACAAATAAATTTAAATTTAAATTGTAAATTTTAGTCATTTATTTCAAGTTATTCAATTTTTTTTATAATTTTAGTTCTTCCAGAAACTAGACAGTTACCAAATTAGGTGATATTGAAAATATAAGAAATATTAGGGCACTTTAAACTTGTACATAAAAAATATTTAATTTCAAATTTGCATATTTCACATTCAAATGTGGCAAATAGTAAACTCATCCTGTCATGAGTATATGCTCTTGATAGTGATGATAACATATTGCAGAAATGGTAAAATTTATTGAAAATTCAAATAAGATTTTGTCTACATAAGGTCTTAATTATTGTGCTACAATTACTCTTAGTTTTGTTTTTGCTGACTTTGTGTTCAATGAAATGAAATGAAAATGAAAGATGAATCTTAGGGAAAACTACTCCCCCACTCCTTCCTGGGACATGCCCAATAGTTTGGAAGATTCTGTTCCATTTATGTACAACAACAACAACAATCACAGGTAACAAGAATAAAGCACTTGAATTACTCCTCTATTATCACTCACAATCAGGTCACTTCTAACCTCTAATCATCTATTTCCTGGATGACAGTTTTTATGTCATTTCTCATACATGTCAGCATTGAATCCCTATAACCTGATTACAATCACCAAGAATCTCCTCCATGCTCAAAGGACATGAACAGACAATTCTCAGATGATGAAATTGAAACTATTTCCATTCATATGAAAGAGTGTTCCAAATCACTACTGATAAGAGAAATGCAAATTAAGACAACTCTGAGATACCACTACACACCTGTCAGATTGGCTAAGATGACAGGAACAAATAATGATGAATGTTGGAGGGGATGTGGGAAAACTGGGACACTGATACATTGTTGGTGGAGTTGTGAAAGAATCCAGCCATTCTGGAGAGCAATTTGGAACTATGCCCAAAAAGTTATCAAACTGTGCATACCCTTTGACCCAGCAGTGCTACTACTGGGCTTATATCCCAAAGAAACACTAAAGAAGGGAAAGGGACCTGTATGTGCCAAAATGTTTGTGGCAGCTCTTTTTGTTGTAGCTAGAAACTGGAAGTTGAATGGATGCCCATCAATTGGAGAATGGTTGGGTAAATTATGGTATATGAAGGTTATGGAATATTACTGCTCTGTAAGAAATGACCAGCAGGAGGAATACAGAGAGGCTTGGAGAGACTTACATCAACTAATGCTGAGTGAAATGAGCAGAACCAGGAGATCATTGTACACTTCAATGCTGTATAAAAAGATATTCTGATGGAAGTGGATATCTTCAACACAAAGAAGATCCAACTCACTTCCAGTTGATCAATGATGGACAGAAATAACTACACCCAGAGAAGGAACACTGGGAAGTGAATGTAAATTGTTAGCACTACTGTCTAACTACCCAGGTTACTTATACCTTCGGAATCTAATACTTAATGTGCAACAAGAAAATGGTATTTACACACATATATTGTATCTAGGTTATATTGTAACACATGTAAAATGTATGGGATTGCCTGTCATAGGGGAGAGGGAGTAGAGGGAGGAGGGGGGATAATTTGGAAAAATGAATACAAGGGATAATATTATAAAAAAATTACTCATGCATATATACTGTGGGGAAAAAAATTCTAAAAAAAAAAAAAAAAAAAGAATCTCCTCCATGCTCTTTTGTGATACCTGTGAAGGATGATTTTGAGTGGAGTCCCTGAGCCCTCGGCCTTGGCCACTTCCAAGGAAACAGCTCAAGGAAGGAATAAAGCATTGAAGGGACTTGGGTACTTCTGGATGATGAAGCAATTTCCTTACTTACTGACACTGACTCAGTGGAGAAGAGCCCTCTATCCATGTCTTCTCTCTTCCCATAAGAAAGTATGCTGGTACCCTTCTCCCATACAGGATATAATAGCCTGGTGATTGCCCTAATATGGAAGTGGGGAGCATCAGGAGAAAGGATCAACATTCCATAGGGTGATCTCTAAGCCAAATCTTGCTACACTTGTATTATTTTTTGGTCCTGATCTGGTGATTTCATCATTATAGGGGAACTTTGCTGCTGAAAACATTCCATGACACAAATCAGCACTTCCTCTATCTAGAGTTAGAGGCACTCTGTTCTAATTCCAAAACCAGCTCTCTATCTACTGTGCCTATGCTGCCTCTCATGCTACTTCTACTTGTATTTAACAAAAATACAATATAATAGGAAACTGGAAAATGCTGACAAATCTCTGTGTCCTTTACCTGTTCTTCCTCAGCAAAGGGCCATTTAGCACACCTACATACATCTTTTACTCCATTTTACCTAAGATTTCCCCCTCAACCTTAAGGACAGTCTTTAGGAAAAGATTTATATCCTCACACCTAAAATCATGGCTCCTGTGGACTTAAGTAGAGGTATAAACCAGAAGAGCCATTAGTTTAACAAGAGACTAGACTCTTATAATCTCGGAATGCAAAACCTAGAAGAGATAACCTAGTTCAAACATTTTCACATTATGAATGAGGCAAACGAGGTTAAAATAGTTAAGAGGTTTTACAGTTAGCATAAATGAAACAAAACCCCAGATTACCTGACTCTTATAAGGGGGCTCTTTTTACTCTGCTTTGCTTCCCAGAAGCACTTTAATAAAAAAAAGTATTGTTTCTTATATACAGGACAATATAATCTCTAGAAAAGGAGACCCATGACTAAATCCATGGTCTGCAATCCACATAATCAGCCTATATAAGGTCCTCAGAAATTTGTCAATACAAAGCCATAGTGAATCTAATGTAATCTCTATAGGAGTTGAAAAGATAGTAGATAATGTGAAACTATCTATGACCAAGTAATCAGATTAGAGAACATGTTATACTGGTTCAAGAAATGTTATCACAAAATCAAAGATGACAAAAAATACAAAGTTACAAAAACAATAACTCAAAAGGAATTCATCTGCAATCATTCAAAAGCTCATTAAATCAAAATATTTTCAAACAATTTATCTTCTTAAAAAGGCTTTTTCTAATAGATCCCAATGGGAGGCTTTAAGTTCAGCAATTAGGAACAATAATGAATATAGAATTTAGGACACTGTTACCATATGGCTTCTGCAAGAGAAGTCACAAAATGTAAATGATTAATGTCACAAGAAAAGTGACAAAAATACAAATATCAAATTATTTCACTATAATAAGTCCATAGCAATCATTCCATATTTTATAGATTCCAGATTGTTCTCTCTTGCTGGGATTTAATAAGTCCATCCATGTTAGGAATTCTATATTCATTATTGTATTTTGATTTAATGAGCTTTTGAATGATTGCAGAATCTATTGCCTGCCCTTGAGGATTAAAGGGTATGCCCGTGGTATGTAAAATCTTATACTGTGCACAAAAGTGTGTAAAATGTTTGGATGTATATGCAGGTCCATTGTCTGTTTTTATTGCTTGTGGCACACCCATAATTGCAAAAGCTTGTATAAGGAATTCATTTAGGCAATAGTAGAGAGAAGAAACAGAGATATTAAGACACTCCTCCAAAAACAAAAGAAAGGGGGAGCCACAGGTAGCCCTAGGGAACTTCTAAATTTAGTTCTCTATACCATTAATTTTCTAATTTTTGACAAAGATGCGCTGGCTCCAGCAGACAGGTTTTATAACCCACCAGAAGGGCAGTGTCCAGTGAGAGCATCTCCACTGTCCTTAGATAATCGCCAGGTGATGTGGAGAGATCCAGAAAGTGGTGAATGGAAGGGACCAGATAGGTTAACTGCCTGGGGGAGAGGGTTTGCTTGTATTTCTTCAGCAGGAGAAGGAATCAGATGGGTGCCAACAAGTCATATTCGCCTTGTCCATCAGAGAGAGACAGAAAAAGAGAAAGACCTCAAAATAAAGGAGAAGATCTAAGAAACATTTGACACTGAAAGAGCATGGATAATAAGAAGACTGTTAAAGAACTTAAAAACCAGCAGGAATCATTGGACTTCCTCACACAAGATGAGAATAATGGACAATGGACTTATGGACATTTACAAATTTTCAATTTATGATTATTTGATTATGTTATATACTTCTAGCATGCGTTATGTTACTATGTTACTATATGCTTATGTAATTTATGTAATTATCTGTAATACTTCCCATATTGATGGATTTATGTTTCAAGGTCATGACTGTCCTATGTTCTAAATCAAAAGAAAGGGGGAGATGTTAGGATTACTAAGTGAGAACTCAGGTTGTCTGGATGGTGACAAGGTGAGAATTCAGGTTTTCTGGACAATTACAAGGTGAGAACTCAGGTTGACTTGATAGAGGGGGCAAGCTCATTGGCTGGGGTGGTTCTTCCCAGAAGCCCTTGCATTATCCCACGCCCATTCTCTGGGAGAATAAAAGAGAGGACTCTCAGAGAAAGAAGAAGACTCTCTGCATTACATCAGGCCTGACGGGGCTCTCTGCAGGAAGGGAAGTCACTTCTAAGGACAAGAGTTAACAGCAACTGCCTGGAGACAACGGTTCACTACAGGAAGAAGAATCTGTCTGAGAGATTTGAGTAGACACAGCAGATCTCTTCCCAGAGAGCGATCCGGCAGCTTCTAGAGACGACAGCGCGCTACACATCCATATAAAAATATTTTATTAATCACCTAAAGCTTAAAAGGGTCTTTTACTATATCTTAATTTTCCCTCAACCTATATCTAAATAATTTGGGATGGCTATTAAATTAATTTGATAAATGTCCTCCAACTATAACACAAAAGAAGAAAAGAATCTTCTATTTTGCTAATGGAATGAATCTATTACCCTGAATTAGTAACTAAAATAAGAAACAGCTAAATTGCTGACTACTGTCCAAAGGAATTGTTTATCATTAGCCATATTAAAAACTAAGATCATTGTATCTGTGAAAGACACTATTGTTACATTTAAAAAGATAAGCTCCACTAGGGAAGGAACTTTAGTCTGTACAGAAGAAGCACTCTTCACAAAATAGGTGCTTAATATACCTGTGTTTTCTAAACATCACCATTCAAGCCAATTCATTCAACTTGTTAAAATCTTTATAGAGCTAATATTCTGAGAGTCCATTGGACTACAATTCTATCCAGACTGTGGCTATCCATATTTGTATTGATATATTTTTATGCTAGACAATTGACCTGCTTTGATTTCTCAGTTCACAATTTATCTTCCATGGTCCCATTTTCCAAAAACAAAAACAAACAACAACAACAACAACAACAACAACAACAACAACAACAACAACAACAACAACAACAACAACAACAACAACAACAACTCTTTATATGATACCTGGCTATGTGCTTTAGCAGATTCTAACCCAATTTTTGAGGAAAATATTGGTCCTATTCACAACCACCCTCATGGTCCATCTTCATGTACTTCTACCTGAGTAAATTAAAGAATCTACTAAGCTCCATAACATTTTCTAAAATACACATATCCTGCTTTAATCAACACAGATTAAATCCCTGTCACTTTAGGGATTTGTCAAGAGAATTCAACCTCAAACTGGATGTGATACAGTTCTTTCCACAGGTTTGCTCAAGCAGCATTATATTTCAGTGAAAAAGCCTAACAAACATCAAGTTCACTATATTCATGTCTATTTATCAAATAATTAATAAGTTAAAAGCACTGCACTAAGTGTTGAGGATAGAAGGATGAAAAAAATAAGATATTCAGTCCTCAAGGAGCTTAAATTATATATGTGGACTTGATGTTTACATGGAGTAATATGTTACAAGAAAAAATGTAGTAGGGGCAAAGGAAAAATCCAGACAGTTTAGAAAATCTGAAGAGGAAGATGAATTTCATAACTGGAATTGTTGCCTTACTTCACACCTGATCTTCTGTGAACTCCTTGCATGCTGACCTGATTGATTACCTTTCTCATCTCAAAGTGTACCTTTCTTGATCCTTGCCTATTAGGACCACAGGCTGTCTACTCATCAACCTCACTTCCTGGCTTCCAGACCTATAACTAAACTCTAGTCTTTGGCAAATGTGGAAAGTACTAAGTGCTTGTTTGCTGGAACTGGACACAAGCTCAGCCATCACCTGGGCCTTGTGCTTTCATAACTAACAATTCTGTTGCCACTCATTTTCATGTACATTACATTTGGGAAGTGAGATAGATGAGTAAGATAGAGTATGTCATCAGGTTGTATTCACCTTTTAATAATTCTATGGCTCACAAACCACATTTTTCAATGAAACTCAGTAGTACATCTGATCTAATTTTCCTACATAAATAGGCCTATGAAAAAAGTTAATAAATGAACCTGACATACAACCTTCCAGACCCTAAGCAAAGCACCTGGCACTTTCCAAGACTATAAACTATAGAGCAAATGTCCAAGTGTACTGGTAGAGTAGCTTTTTTCATTGTTAGTAATTGTGCCTATGAAATCACAGGATTCATTTAAAACAAAAACCTCAAAACTGTAAGGACTACTATAATTGATTTTAGTTAAGTGTGTGATGATATAAAACTTTAAGTAAATAAATAAATTTTTGAATGAAGATATTTTAAGAACTTTTGGTGATAGATATGGTTGTATCAAGTGAAGATTTGACTAGATCTTTACTGAGCATTTGGGAATGTGAAATTGAAAATTAATTTTAATTCTATTTTTGTTAAGACCTCACTGGAATTTTGGATCATCAAGAGAAGATACTCACCCCATTTATTGGTAATTGTTAGTTTATTAATAAATGGATCATGCTTAAAACTTTGTCTCTCAAAATTTCTATTATAACAAAAGGTTGACTTTTAAAATACCCCAATTCCAATATATTAATTCATTTGCTTGACATGTGTTTGTTTGTTTTTTGGGGGGTGTTCATTTTTAATTTGCACATTCTGAATAATATTTAATTTATTTAATATTTAATATTTAATAAATAAGCACATGAATGGCAAAACAAAGCAAAAGACAAATATGTATATACACACACTTATTTGATCTTTTGGATTTTAGATACCAATACAGACAGGCAGTTTCTCAGCAACTTCAGGTCCTTAAGATTTACACGGAATGCAACAAAGATTAAATGTTTTGCTCACATTCCTAGAGCCAGTATAAAGAAAACTCTGAAAGATCAGAAGCATAATATGAACCCAACTCTACTAGTCTATGAGGCCAGCTGTGTATCTACCACAGCAGACTGCACACCCCTACAGATTCTATTTAAGGGAGTTTTGGAGTTATAGATCAAATTTACATTTATGTATGTGTTTACTATGTATATATATGTGGATTTGCATTATATATGTTCATCAAATATACCAAGATTTCACATTTTCTTTATCCTTTTAATTTTAATTTTCCAAAATACTTTCATAGTATCTCATTTAATTCCTTAACCTTCTCCATGTTGTGGGTGGGACAAATATCACCATCTTTACGATATAAATAAAAAATTAGGTCAAAGGTGCTAAGGGACCTAAGATCCCACAATTAGTAAATTGGAAGAACCAATACTAAAAGCTTTTAGAATCCATTCAGTTGATTCTAACTCCAGAAATTTTTCCAATACATACAGCCATGTACATAATAAGAGTTTAATAAAAGCTTGTTGAATGATAACTCCATTATCACCAATTCCATTTATATAACACTTTGAGATCTGCAAAATCTGTTACATATACATTTATTACTTCATCATTTCACAGGTAAAAGCTTACATTTTAAAAATTACTAGATTCTTTCCATGAATTTATTTAATGATGTGAAATTCTTTAAATGAGCTGAAAAGTAGAATTAAGAAATCTTCTCTTAATTGAAATGTTGAAGTTATACCAATGCTTTTCAAAATGTCACAGTATTGTTTTGAGTGGTATTATTTAATTGAACTAAAAGAATTATTATAGAACAGACAAATTCATTTTATTAAACCTTAAGGTCAAATCCAAAAATATTTTTGCAAAGAGACAAAGATTTTTCACTTTTTGGTTCTCAGCATGGAACACATTACTAAATTTATTCCATTCCTTCACAAAGGTTTAACAAAGGCAGCTGCTGTTATAGAAAATTCCCTTGGCAATACATGACTACAAACTACTAAGCAACTAGAACAAAGAATATTGACAACAGAATTTCAGTCCCAAAGGAGTACATTTAAAAATCAAGTAACTAGAAATTGAGAGTTGAATCAAATGTGTATGCAAAATAATATTGATTTCAGTTCTGCATCTGAATCTAAATGCAAGTTAAGATAAAATAAAAAATTAAACATGGAGTTTTAACATGTCTGGAATGAGGGCATTTTGAGGAGAAAGCACAAGAACAGCACTAAACTCACTTGAAAAATACGCATGTTTGATCAATTATTTGTTCATTGATTTACATTGATCAATGATTTGCAGAAATTGTAAAACAAAGGGAATCATTAAAGTTCAATTAAATCTTCTGACGTCTGAAATTTTAATTTTATAAACTTAATAAATCAAGGTATAAGTTGCCTAAATTCAATAATTCAATAAGCATCTACTAAGCACTCACTATATGCTTGGCACTGTACTATGTTTCATGGATACAAAGTAAAAAAAAAAAACACTCCCTGTCCTCAAGAAATTTACATTCTATTAGGCAGAAACAAAAGTATACAAATATGTAAATACAAACAATATATAAAATTTTAAAAATTAATGAGAGGAGGGGGTTTCAGGGAGAAAACCTAAGGGAAAGAAGAAGATCTTTTAAAGGAGTGGTACTTGAGCTACAAGGAAGAAATATGGAATTGTGAGATTTCCACTAAGATCTTCAGGCAATATATATCTGATTCATCTTCTGATTCATTTATTGCAAAGTATCATTTATTGCAAAAGTTCTGGCCCCTCATCATCTTTTCACTTTGCCAACACTCTAGAGGCAGCTTAGGTACCACCTAAGGCCAGAGGCAGACACAGTCTGATTCCCTTGTGCCTTTTCTCTTTTGGGAGCAAGAAGAAAACTCTAATGTGTCAGACATAATAAGCCAAAGTATGGGGGGTGAGCTTTCCCCAGTATTTGGAGACATTTAGTGGCTACATTCACTGTTGCTCTTGTTCCACTTTCCACTATATGTCGATCAAGAACCTAGAGGATATAAATGAGCTATTTAACTTTACTTGTGGCCATTTCTATTCCTTCTCCAAAATCTTAATAAAAAGGGGAAAAAACCAATAATACAAAAATAACCCCCTGCACACACATCCAAGTCCTCATAGAAGTTTAGTTCTTTGCTGAAAATCTGTTTTCCACTTTGCATTTTTGGGGGGAGAGAAAGGGAAATACTATTTTTTACAGGACACTTTATATTTTTATTCCAAAAATTCAGTAGTACAGTTATATATTTTATTCAACATGTAATCTATAAGACCATACAATTCCAAATTTCTGGCTCATGATCATAAGATTATAGAATTAAACATGGAAGGACAATAAAAATCGACTAACCCAATGCCTTTATTTTAGAATTGAGGAAACTGAGGACTGGAGAGGTTAAATGACTTATCCAACGCCATATCGCCTATAATTGACAGAGCCAGTATCTGAACCATATAAAAAAAAAATGAATCAACCCCTTCTTGGTTTAGCCTTGGCAGACAGAGCTAATTCTAGATTATTCACATACAAATTATGCAATTTTCTTTATTCCCTCCTATTTTTTTATTCTTTGATTTGTTAGTTTTTATTATCCTTACCACACTGAAAAGCAGACATAGGAAAAGAAAATATTAAATGTTAACATTTGTATATCTTGGGCTTCCCTAGATATGGGCCCTTCAGAACCAGAATCAGGTTTAAGACTTTGTTTGGGACAGTTTGTGAGCTTCTTTTGCCAAATTTTTAAAGCAAAGGTTTTATTAAATAAAATTAAATCAAAATAACCATACCTTACCTATATGAGTACAATGACCCATAATGATTTCCTCAAAGGAAACGTGAGTCAATTAACCCACGTATAGGACTGTGTCTTAGCTGAGGCTACTATCTGTCCTAGTCTTACATAGTCACTAGTGTCATCTGTTGCTCTGCTTTTTACACTTCACTGAATTCTACAGATTCTTTACTGAACTGCTATGACTATCAAACTGGTTCTCAAAGGAATAATTGCTTTGAAGCTTCTTTCCCTACAATGGGGCAGTAAGAGTTCTTTTTAGAGAAAGTCAACAGCCTCAGAGCTATTTTGGCTCATTTGTGAATCAGAATCAGTTATACCAGCCAGCAAGAAGAGAGTACCTCAAATTTGTCCTGTGAACTGATTTTGCTTCTCTCAAGCATTATCACCCTTAATGCAGCCCAACATTTGGACTGGGAAAATAAATCTCTTTCAATTCCTTTCATATCCCTAGCATCTAGACTAGATTCAATTAAAGTCAATTCAATAAGCAATTATTAAATACCTACCATATTTCAAGGCACTAGAAATAAAAACAAAGAACTAAAACAGTTTCTGTTGTTGAGAAATTTATATTCTATGGTAAAACGACATGCACACAAAAATTTTGAGAATGATTTTATTCTAGAAAACAAAAATAATTAATATAGTGTTGAAATGCAAGCTTAAGTCCTGAGAGATTTATGGCATTTGGCTCCAACACTGTTACATTGGGACTGTGTTTTCCTTGATTACTGAGATGGCCCCAGACTCATACTTCATCCCAGCCATCTGCTCACTAAAATCTCATGAGTACTTGTGCAGTCCCTTTCTTCTAAAATCTTTCTACTTCTTTTACTGGGAACAATAATCAAATTAACATCATCATTATTATGTATCAATTGATATATCAACTGAATAACCAAAGTCTAAATTGTAACATCTCTGACATCCAGAATAAAACATTATCCCCTGGTCATCATTTCCGTACATATGCTGTCTCTCCCAACTAAAATATAAGTATCTCTGAGTGGAATGACTCATATTATGGCACATGAAACAATCAGTAGGATGATTTCAGAAAGGCCTGAAGAGACTTACATAAACTGTTGCTAAGTGAAATGAGCAGAAGCAGGAGAACACTGTACTTGGCCAACAAGAAGATTATGTGATGATCAATTCTGATGGATGTGACTCTTCAACAGCGCGATCATTCAAACCAATTCCAATAGACTTGTGATAGAGCGAGCCATGTGCATCCAGAAAGAGAACTGTGGGCACTGAGTATGGATCACAATATAGTATTGTCACTTTTGTTGTTGTTGTCGGTTACTTGCTTTTCATTTTCTTTCCCTTTTTTCCCTTTTTGGTCTTGTTTTTCTTGTGTAGCATAATAATTGTGGAAATGTGTATAGAAGAATTGCAATATTTAATATATACTGAATTACTTGCAGTTAGGGGAGGGGGGTGCAGGAAGGGAAAGGAAGGGAGGGAGAAAAAAATGGAAGACAAGATTTTGCAAGGATGAATGCTGAAAACTATCCTTGCATATATTTTGAAAATATAAAACTATTTATTTAAAAAATAAATAAAATACAATACTTGTATTTAAAAAATAAAAAATAAATAAAATACAAGACTTGTATTTTATTTATTTTTTATTTTTTTAATAAATATTTTTTTATTTTCAAAACCCTTAAGTTTCTTGTGGATAGATAAGGTGCTTTTTTTGTATCCAGTAATACCTGACATATATTCAGTACTTAATAATTTTTCATTTATTTATTTATTCAAATTAAAATACTTTATTGCTCAATAAGAAGCCCCCAAAAAACTATACCCCAAGATACTGAAAAAAACTAGTAAATGTAATTGGTGAGCCACTGTCAGTGACCTTTTAAAGATCATGTCAAACATGAGAGGTGCCATGAGACTATAAAGATGAAATCTGTTATAGAATTTTGTTGTAAATTTCTACTTCAGCAGTTCTAAAAATGTGGTTTAGAGACCACTGCAGTTTCCCTTTCAGAGGACCCTCAAGGTCAATACTATTTTTATAAGAATACTAAGGAGTTAAATAGTTTATTAAAATATTCTTTCTCCCTTTTCCAACTACATACCTAGGGATAGGTAAGATTTCTTCATATATTTCAACAACAACAAACATATCACAAGAGATTGAATGCAGAAGGAGATAAGTAAATACAGTTATCTCCACTAGGTTAACCATTAGATAGATTTATAAAGATATGTAAAATAATGTCATTACTCTTTTTGCTGATCTTTTTTTGTTTTGAAAGATACTATTTTTTCATAAAATATATTAACATGCAATAGGCTTGTTATTGTTATTTTAAATGAATTAATGTTTTAAATTCTGTTGTAATTTTAATATGTATGTATTGCTATTTATTGTATTGTGTATGTATTTATTGCATTATATTATATTTAGTATGATAGGTAGATACTGCATGAACAAAATTAGGGGTTCTCAATTTTTAAGACAGTAAAGGGGTCCTAAAAACAGAAACTTTGAGAATTTATGGTCCACATGTTTCTTTTTCTAAAATTTTTCATGTGTATCCTTCTTGCATATGTTTATCATCTTCAAAACTGCAAAGAGAGAGAGGTATTATGGGGAACACTTATAATCCCTGTTAGTAAGGAAGCTGAAGCTGGTGAACTATTCAAGCTGCATAGTTCTAGATAGTAGTGGGAATAGAATCTGGTCAGTATCCACACTAAGTCTGGTGCCAATATAATGTGACCCTGGGAGCAGAGAGACATCAGGCTGCCTAAAGAGGGGCAAACTGACCCACATTGTGAGTAAAACAAGTCAAAGCTGCTGTGGAAAGCAACAGTGCATTTGGGCCCAATAGTGGTGCTGTATTTCCAGCTTTGGGAGGGATAAGGAGAACCAATCTGAAAAAAACCAAGAACTATACATTCCGTGTAAGAAAGTAGATATGATAACAACAAATTCTATTATTCATAAAGTGCTTTAAAGTTTTCCAGGTACTTTACAAATATTATCCCATTTGATCTCACAATAATTGTAGGAGGTAGGTACTATTATTATCCCCATTTTACATATCAGGAAATAGAGGCAAAGAGATGTAAAGTGACTTGCCCAGAATCTGACACATAGTTGTCTTGGACCACATTTGAACTCAAATCTTCCCAACTTAAGGTCAGCACTCCATTCCCTGTGCTTTGGTTGGTATATATCTGAGTGGGTGGTTATTGATATTGTTTCCATTTAAAAAAAAATAAGGTATGAAAATTCTTCCCAGTCTTTGGTATCTTCTCCTGTTTTAAGAGAAACCAGTCTTTTAAAGCCCCCAACACAATTGATTTGTCTCCAGCACGGATCTCTTCTAGGTTTCTTTGGTCTTGGCCACTTTTTCCATCTTTACTGTCTTCAATGATATCTCTGTTTCCATAAGCAGCACATCTAACTACACTAATACTCTAGTCTAGAAATAATGACTTCTCATGTTTGAAGAAAGTTGGCTTTAAAAATCTTCACAAACTTTTTCATTTTTGGTCTATTTGTTATTTGCCTTCCAATATCCTTAAATGTATTTGGAATAGCTTTTCTTTTCTAAGCTAAAATGAAGAAAATTAACAAAGATAAAGTTTTAGATAGAGAATTTTTTAAAAAATCAAAATAATTAATTACAAGATGGGAGAGATATAGCTAGACAGTAGTTCCTCTAGGGGAAAAAATCTGAGGGTTTTGGTGGGTTGCAGGTTCAATGACTCAGCATTATGTGGCAGAGAAAAAACCTAAGATGTTAAACTTCATTAAGAGAGACACAGGATCTAGGAAGAATGAGATGGCAGTCCTATTATCTACTGTGCTAATCACATCATATTGAAGTATTTTGTTTAGTTCTGGAAGGTACATGTCGGATAGTGCATCAAGATAAGTTGAAGATTCAGAGGAAGGTGTACAGGACTAGGAAAAGCTGGTTCCCATGCAAGAATAGGGGATGTTTAGATGGAAGAATATGGGGAAGATATAAAAACTCTCTTCAATAGCTTGAAGGGCTGCTAAATTTTATTTTGCTTTCTCCCTCTCTTCTTTCCTAAGAGCAATTGCAAAGCGGACCATAGGGATAGATAGGAAAGAATATAAAGAAAGTTTAGCCTTGATATAAATAAAAGCTTCCTCATAAATATAGCAATCTATAAATGGAATTATATGATTTGGGAAATAGTGGTTTCCTCCTCACTGAAGGACTTCATATTTACATGTTATATTGTAAAAAAGTTTCTGATTGGATGGTATGGACTAATTACTTCCTGGGAATATCTTCTGTCTCTGTGTTTCTTGATTATCACAAAGAAATGCTTTCAAGGAAGCTTTTTGAGCACCTTAAAGTCCATAACCAGAAATTTATGCTCCCTTGGCAGACGTTAGTCCAAATTGCCACAGTAGCTAAAATCTTAAATACTTCTGCTTTCCACCATTAGCATCTATCCTTAAATGTCTTTGGAAATTTTTGAATTAGTGGGTATAGATTACCTAGATTAAGTAATCTATTAAAATTCTTCACTATTTCAAGTCACCTATTAGAGCAAAGGTCCTAAGCAATCAAATAGAGGACAATACAATTCAGGCCTAAGACACTATTTCCACCTCTTGAGGTGAGAGTATTTGTTGTGAAATACTTGGAGTGTACAATTATCTAAGAAGGATAGGAAGGCGCTGCAAAATATGACCAGAGCTAAGTGCTTTAAAAAAAAAAAAAAAAGTATTTGTGACTTTAAAAGAATGTTCATTTTTTTCTTTTTGTATAAATAGATTAGTGTAGTTTTATTTCTATAAATTAACTATTGTGCCTTGATTTTTTTTAACAATTCCCATCTAACAGACTCCAGGTGAGCAAGGAGAATGAATACCAAAAGTGGCATAATAAAATTTGGGGAGAGAAAAGCTCTATGGCACAGTAGATACAATATCAGCCCTAAAGTCAGGAGGACCTGAGTTCAAATTTAGTCTCAGACACTTAACACTGTGTGACCCTGGGCCAATCACTCCTATTGCCTCAGCAAAAACAAAAAAACAAAAAAACAAAAAAAAAAAAAAAAAGTATATCTCTTTTAAGTAAATTTGTACTTAAGGAAATAAAGATAACTTTTTAACATTTACTTAATTTAGAAACTTAAATTTTAAAAATATCCCAGACTCAAAATATAAAGACTCTAAACTACTTTACTACCAAGAAGAAGGGCTCTATCTTAGGGTCAAGTATAGTAAATGTACTCCATTTTTTTTCAGCAGCTTTTTAGCAGATGAGTCCCAGAGAAAACTGCTGTTCCCTGGGTCCCTCAAATTCAGTAGCGCATAAACCCCCTGTTTATTTTTTCTGAGAAAGACCACTTTAATGGAAGAAAAAGCAGCCTTATTTGTCTGTATCCAGGAAATGCTAACCATTATTTTCCTCTTTAATAAATAACAAACACTTGATAATGATTTTTTAAAAGAACAGAAAAGCTTCCCCCCTAAAATTAAAGGGGTGAAGTAACACATTGGGATAAAAGTCATGCTACAGTTCTACTAAACATTTCCATTTTAAAATCAAACATGATAAAATTAGCATTAGCTGATCTACTGATTCATAAAGGCACAGAATAATATATTTCTTTGAGAGGATTCTACTTTGAGCTTAAATCATAAAGACTTAGAAAATACATCCTAGAATTCTATTATACAGTATCTTTTTTTCTCTAACTTTTAATTTCTCTATGGAAGTCAACTAATAGTTATGTCAAGAAGCCTAAAGTAAGACTTAGGATATTTGAAAAAAAATTTTTTTCTTTCTTTTTTTTTTTTTCCTTCTGAGGCTGGGGTTAAGTGACTTGCCCAGGGTCACACAGCTAGGAAGTGTTAAATATCTGAGACCAGATTTGAACTCCGGTTTTCCTGAATTCAGGGCTGGTGCTCTATCCACTGTGCCACCTAGCTGCCCCCGAAATTCTTTTCTTAAAAAAGCCATTTTTGTTGATGTAAAAACTATTTTCTATCTACATCTCTAATTGACAAAATTAAGTGTATCAGTTAGACTGCTAGATTAATTAATGTGATTAAAATCCTTCACCATGTAACCTATTAGTACAAAGGTTCGAAGGAATAAAATGAGCAGGTTTTTATGGATTTGACAAGTAACAATTCAGGTCTAAAATATTATCCCCCCAATCTATGGGTGAGAGTATGGATGGTGCAGCACTTAACAGCTGCAAGTATCTAAGGAAGATAGGAAGGCACTGTAAATAAAAGTGGGAGAAGCACATTTGACAAACTCCCTCCCCCCTCCCCAATAAAATAAGGGAGCCAGGCATAATACAGCAAAAAGAAATGTTGTCTAGGAATCAGGATGCTTAACTTCTAATGCCTATTCTGTGTTAGCATTAATTAAATACTACACAAAATTATGTTATAAATTAAGCTTCAATGGATGCCTTTGCCTGATGTATACATGCTGTTAAGTATGCTGACTATTGTACTAAAATAGTCCTTAATTTTTTCTAATACAACTACTATCCCAGTGTCATTCATTTTCATGATCACATAATCATATAATATTCTCATATCAATTTAAGAATTAACATTAAACATCTGAAATCTTGTCATTTTGAAGTCTATTTCTAAATACATATGTCAATTACATGACAATATTATCATGTAAAATGGAGAAAAATATATTATCAGGATATTCCCAAATACCTGGATATTTTACCCAATTTTTCACATTCTCAGCTTATGAGCTAGTTAGCAAAATGTGTTCTCATCTGGAAAACTTTTCTTTAGTTAAACTTCTAGTAATTTACATATTATATATAAAATAATAAGATATGTCAAGGAATCAAAGCAATTCTAATTATAATCTGATCAAAGAAGTAATTTATGCAAAAAAGAGAAATGTATTAAAGAACAGGCCTTGACACAGACTAAAACATTACTTTCTAAAGAAGTTTCATGAACATAAATCAATTTCCACAATGATATGCAAAAGCCTAGAGACTATCTTAGCCAGTACAAACATATAACAGTGAAAAAGTAGTAAAAAGGAAGAAAAAATATGCATTATCTTGTTTCATGAGAATGATGTACACATGGACTGAGGGCATCTTGATGATGGATTGAAAAGGAAAGATTCAGATTAGCACAGGAGCTATGTAGCTAGTAAGTAAGGAAGTTTTAACAATTACCGAGGTGAATTTATTTCAAGTAATGTGTAGACTAGAGAGTACTAGGATCAAGAGCAAGAGGGAAATTTCAGAGCAGAGAAGAAGAGGGCCTGAAACCACTAACCTCTCTAAAAAGGTTGAAGGAAGCTACTCCAAAGGACACTGGGAAAAAAATTTTAATTAAAAAAAATTTACTAAAGATCATCACTAGCTACTACATTTTTAATTGTTTATATTATATTTTCTTTGTTCATTTGAAACCAGATGGACTTAGCTAGATATGGGGCTTGTGTTAAGGAAAAGTGGGAAATATGTTTGCATAGTTAGGAGGAAGAAGTCATATTTTGTATGAATTTTAATGATAAGAGAATTCTGTCAGTACATTATCATTACCAATTATGAAAACAAAGACTATTCACTAAAACCCTCTAAAGATAACTATTAGAAAATTGATAGTAGAAAAAAAGGTTAAAATGTCTTCATACAAAAATTGTTTTTATCTGTAGTACTGCTAATACATTTTAGTAGGTCCTAAATATGTCAAGAGAATAGATGTTTCTTTTTTTAAAAAATTTATTTTTATAATTATAAAAATTTTTGACAGTATATATGCATGAGTAATTTTTAATAACATTATCCCTTGTATTCATTTTTCCAAATTTTCCTCTCCCTCCCTCTACTCCTTCCCCTAGATGACAAGCAATCCCATACATTTTACATGTGTTACAGTATAACCTAGATACAATATATGTGTGTAAATCCAATTTTCTTGTTGCACGTTAAGTATTAGATTCCGAAGGTATAAGTAACCTGGGTAGATAGACAGTAGTGCTAACAATTTACATTCACTTCCCAGTGTTCCTTCACTGGGTGTAATTGTTTCTGTCCATCATTGATCAACTGGAAGTGAGTTGGATCTTCTTTATGTTGATATCCACTTCCATCAGAATATATCTTCATACAGCATTGTTGTTGAAGTGTACAGCGATCTTCTGGTTCTGTTTATTTCACTCAGCATCAGTTCATGTAAGTCTTTCCAAACCTTTCTGAATTCATCCTGCTGGCCATTTCTTACAGAGCAATAATATTCCATAACCTTCATATACCATAATTTATCCAACCATTCTCCAATTGATGGGTAGAGAATGGATGTTTCTTAAAGATAAAAATAATTATTTCTTATCATTTCCTCTGGAACTGTGACAATGTGTACCAAATATTGAAGAAGATACAAAGTTGTAGGTCCTCTTTTGGTACACACATTCTAAGTTAGATAATATAATTCAAACTATTAATGTAAAATAGTTCTGATATTATAATAATTTAATATTATAATATATAAGTATATTATATAGTTATAATAATATAATAAATAGTCCTGATATATAAAAATATATAAATTATTAAAATATAATAATCAAGACAGAGAAAGGATAGTAAGGAAGAAATTAATGTATCATGGAAATAAAAGGAAGGAAAAAACAATCAAGAATTATTAAGTAATACAGAATTTTTAAAAATAAATGGCATAATATGAATATTCAAATTCCTTAGAAAAAAATAATTCACTTTCATTTTTGCCCTGAGACACAGTATGACCAAGAAGACAACCCATTTTAGGATCATAGATCTCTAGGTTCAAGGCCTACCTTTGACAAAGGGGTATAATGCTGGGCAAGTCACTTAGCCCCTCATGGGCTCAGCAAATCTCTAAAACTGTATGTTTTAAAGCACCTCCATATAGTTAGAAATACTTTCCTTACCAGGAAATTCATTCACTATTTCCCTTTTCCTCCACCAAACCCCAACCTGCCATAAAGAATAATGGCATGGTACAGAAATCAACTGTCAACAAAACTTTACCAAATAACAATAACATACTGTGTTAAACCAAAAAAATTGAGAATAAAATCTCATCTAATTTAGAAGAGTATAAATTTATTGATGGTAAGGATTCAATTCGCACCATAACGCTTTGCACATAAATGACTGATAAATGTTTAATTGATTGAGTTATATATTCCAAAGGTATTCTACCATGCCCAAAGTACAGTATTATAGGAAACAATGTATATACAAGCTATTGGCTTTTTTTAAAGGTAGACAAACATAAAAAGAAGCAGAGCTGTTTCTCTCAATGTAAACTGCTTTCTAGAACCACAATAAAACTCTCATTTTTAAAAACTCAGCCATTTATTAACTTCAAAATCAATGCCTTTCTCAGTCTCTATTATGATTTTAGTTAGGGTTCAGTTCCTTTTTTTAAAATGAGAAAATTTTTGAAGGTATAAAAGTATGTTCATTTTTCTAAATAAGCATGTTTATTTAAAATAGAATTGTCCTACAGATTTGCTCTAATGACACAATAAAGCATACTGTATAAAGTGTGCATTATATACAATTTAAATGAAAGTGGAGTAATTATGTATAATCAAAGTAGCATGATAAAAATGAGTCTCAAAATTGAATATTCTGGGAAGACCCAAATATAAAATTATTTTTCAAAAACCCTGAATATTGCTAACCTGTTTGTGAATCAAATCAACATTTATTTAATAAATTTTTGTGCAGACTACTGGAAGAACTTATGATCCAGAAGATATGATTTGTGTATAAAAGGAAATTATACTAATGGGAAAATCAAGAAAAAATACATAATATACATCCTTATTTATTATTTTAGTAATTTGCTAGATAATTAAAAATTATAGGAAAGATCTCATGACAGTGAGCTGAGCCTTTGAAAAAAACCTTATTCCACCTCAAATTTTCTAATGAGAAGGGCTTAAGAAAAGCCTGGGGCAATAGAAAGTGTTCTGATTTATATACAGATCTAAGGCTAATATATATTAGAGACAGAATTTGAATCTTGATCTTCCTAACTCCATGCCTGGTTCTCTAACTGATTCTCTCTGAATGGCCTATAATGAAAAAAAAGTGAAGAAGCAAATTTGCTGGGTGCATTTTTCATAGTGTTCCAAGTACAGGAGGAGCCAGATCTTATAAGTGAGAATCAAAAATAAGTTTTATGTCAATAGTCTTGAAATCAAGAGTAGACTAGCTAATTTAATGATTAAAAAACAGTAAATATGTTCTTGAAGTTTTGCACAACTACTTAGTTCAGATCCTTGCTGTCCTGTTTTCCTTGTGCAGAAGATGATACCCTAATCCTTTCTAGCTGAGATATTTTCTATTCTTGCACACCTATTAAAGACTTTAAAGTAGAAAAAAAGGAATTAAGAGTAAATTAAAGAATAAAACCAAAATAGCCTGACAATGCAATGATTTCCCATGTAGCACAAAAAAACTCTTCCTATACTCATTAAGTCACTTAAGTGGAAGAGGGTCTCTGAGTGTCCAGCAATCAAGCATTATACCTCTAAAGCCCAAGACTGTAGTTACTCTGGAAAACTACATCCAGAAAAAACCAGTGGCATTATACTTGGTTCTGAAGGACATCTGTCAAGTCCAGAACAATCATTGTACCAGATGGTTAAGAACCTGTAGTGAGTGGGAGGGAGATATCCTTCTACTGCTGAGGACAATGCAAGTAAAAAGGGACTATGGAGATAGAGAAGAATCACTCATCTGAACAAGGAAAGAGTACACACTCAAAGGGCAAATATGGTACTGATACTTTTCTCAGAGTACCCTACCTTACTCTTTAAAATGTAGAGAACCATTTAGTCACTGATTAAAACTAAAACTAGAATTGTCTCATTTCAAATCTCTTTTGCCTTTCAGACAAAAGAGAAAGACTTAAATTTTCAGTCAAAGATGGACACACATTTAGGGAGCTATAGATAATTTTGCTTTTCCTTTCAAATGAACTAAGTAGATAGATCTCTCCGTCTGTAGCATGTCCTGAGATTAAACTAATAAACAGCTAGAATCTAACTGATCAAATGAAAGCCTGCTCTCACTTGACCATTGAACAGAAACAAGTATGACAATAGTACTTTTCAGGACAGTGTTCTTCAACTATTAAAACATTTCTGTCCATATCCTTGAACTAAACTAGACTACTCTCTTCAAGAGAAATTTTGTTCTCAGATGAGCATGAGCAGTTAGAAATTTTCAGTTAGCAAATGGTGTTTACAACCTGGAAGGCATTATATTTCCAACTTGTTCATGAAGACTTACAAGCCTTGCTGAGTACAAAACAGTCGAAAATATAGGATATTAATTAATCAGCTCTTGATTATCAGTACTGGTGGGAAGCTTGTAGCATGGTTAACCCTAAAACCTGGAAACTATCAAGGTCTGGATTTCCATTTTACTTCTCAGAAACCCCAAACCAGATTGATAGTAGGTTACTACTAGGCAAAAGTTAAGTTAAAAAATGGAACCTGAACTCTGAAATTATGCTCTAAAATTATTTATAGATAAGAAAAGGGTAGAAAACTGCAATTTTATTATAACATCAGCAATGGTCTTAAAAGTAGAATAAGGAGGCTGACATGATGAAATTTCAAATATAAGTGGATGGTTCCCTGCTTCCCAAAATTACTTTTCTTCATTGATCATGGATGAATGAAACTTTCAATAACAGGAAGCTTTATCTCTATGCTATGATTTGACGTATTCAGATTCAAATATCTTCCAGAGAAAATTTTCAAATTGATCAATTGAGCATGAGACCAAGTTGAGCATAAAGAATCCTTCCTGAGAGAAAACCTGATCTATGGGATCAGAGGCTATCTGAGAACACTAGTTGCCCGAGAATAACACTAGAGAAAGGAAAGGCTGGAGATATCAAAAACACTTTATTTCCATAATTTTGAGTAGATGTCTACCTTTATTAGCATAATGATCATCAATTAGGACTTTACCAATCACAAATATGTGATCATTCAGAGAATGCAGTATGATTTCACTAAATTCAAAAAATATTTTGCAAATTTCTAGAGATTTTTTGGGAGTAGGAAAGATCTAGTCAAAACCACAAATTTCAACTGCTAGGTTCAGAAATTACTCATTATGTTAAGGAATTTTTGTGATTATGAATAATTACCATATCAAGTGAGAAGCAGCTTGCTAAAGTGGTCAAAGACAATCCTTTGTGTCAGGAAGATGTGAGTACAAGTCCTACCTTTTAATCATGATGGGTATGTGACCCTGGTCAAGTCACTGAACTTCTCAATGTTGTACCCTCCTCAGCAAGTCTGTGGAGTTGGTTATTCAGAGCAAGTATCAAATTGCATTGGTAGAGAGGGTTACCTACCAGGAGATCCCTATACCAATGAAGTTATAAGTCCAGGTTAAAAAATAGGCTAATCCTTCACAAAATTCTATTTCCATTCTTCATTATGAAATGGAGGTATCTGTTGCTTCTGAAGAGTACAAGCTGTGACAGATTCTACTTAACTGGAAAGTCTAGCAATCAATCAAAAAGCATTTAATAAACCCTTAATATGTATGGGGCAAGCAACCCTGGTTTGAAGATGTTTACATTCTAATGGGCAGAGAGAACACGTACATAAACAAAATAAATACAGAAAAAATGAGAGGAAGACACTAATCACAAGGGGACACTAATCACAGAGAAAGAACCCTCTGTTTGCTCCTTATAGACTACTTTTGTTAAGTATTGAGAATTTTTCTAGGGTTAAAGAGGGAGTTGAGGCAAGGATGGGGGAATTCTCTTAGTAAAATAGAAATTCTGTTAAGTCAAATGATACTTTTCTATTGATTTAATTGAAGAAACTTTTTCACAATGGAAAAACTGGGTCCCAAAATATAACAGAAATGTTCGTTGGGAAATACAATAAGTCTTTTAAACATATATTAAATGAATGAGTATGTAGAAATGTATATATTTCAAAAGAGTTGTGGATTGGCATAGGTAGAAGGAATTCCTTAAACGAATGAAATCACCAGGTCCTAATCACCACCATTATGACCATCAACAACAAACACATAAGAATTAGGTTATTATAGTAGTGATCATATAATAGAATCCTTCTTCTATATTTTTGCTTCACATTTCTGAACAAAATGTTTTAAGTTTTTCCCTTAAAATTCCCTAAAAATTAAAAGAAGTTTACAAAAAGTGTTTTTTCCAACTCAATATTTTCTTCTTCACTTATAAATATTTCTATAATTGTTTATTAAAAATTAAAATAACTTAATCGTTTTTCTGATGCTGTATACCTAGTGAGAAATCTAATAATCCTGTTAGGGAAAATAATAAACATATTATTCATCAAATATACACATGCACCTATTTTATAGAACAAATGTGTTCCCAAGAAAACTGGCTGTAAGTCCAATGATGCCTTCCTGCTTATATTACTTGGAGATAAAAATTTCCACAGTAGAATAATCTCAATATGATTGGTATGTCCCTTGGGAAATAAAGCAAGTTTTTGAAAGAAACATTAAAAGAAAAATAATTTTCCAATAAAACTATATCACAACACAATCATAAGTTTGGCACTACAAGGTACTTAAGACTCATTCTTCAGATATCCTCTGTTTGGCTTTTAAAGCCCTTCACAAACTTGGCCTTAACCTATCTGAGCAGTCTCATGATATAGCAACTCCCACCCCTTGCTTCACGGCCCAGTGCTTGTGCCAAACTAACCTTTTCTCTTTTCTTCATGTTGCCCTATTGCTCTTCTCCATGCCTTCACTGTCAACATCAAATGCTGGGAATGCACTTCCCCCATTCATATTTCATAGAATCTTTTAACTTCTTTATAATCTCTTCCTGATTCCCCAGCAGTTAGTTTTTCCCTTCTTAACAACTTTAGGTTTCTTTTCATCCTTACATGTGTTTTCACATTTTCTATCAAACTGACCATCCAAATTTCTTTACATTTCTATTATTCAGCACGATTAGAACTCTGCACATAATTTGGGGGTCCCTATTTGATTATTTACAATACACACTTGTATGTTCAAGGTAACTAAAGGAATGTCTCATTGTATTCCCTTAAAAATTATATCATTAAAAATACACATCTCTATTGATGAAAACAAATCTCCAAACCCCCACCTATGGTTTTCCCTTACTGCACAATCACTTTGGGAGAGAAGAGGTACTTTATTGCAATATGTTCCTCAAAGAACTTATTAAATTTAAGATTAAATTTTTACAAATAAAAGAAAAAGTAGATTTGTTTCTTAATAATCCTATAGCAAAATGATTTGTACATCAAAGAATCTTTTCATATAATAATGATCCCTTGGTTTTTTTAAAATCTAGACATACACATATCAGTTTTGTTTGAAAGTAATATAATTTTAACAAATTAGTATCATGACTATATGCCCATTATTTTACACACACACACACACACACACACACACACACACACACACACACACACACATATACACACACACACATACACATACACACACATACTCACCAAAACTCAGATGGTAATGAATACTAATTTTTAAAAAGCAATTTTTCAAAACTAAAGCAAAACTGTGGTATTAAATAGAAATGTAAATGAATGAGGAGATATACATTATAGACAACTATTTTTCAAACCTTCTAGTTCAAAAAGAAAAATATTGTTATAACTTAGTTAAACCGTATGGGACTTACATAATCATGGAAGGCTTTAGCTTCACTTGAGTGTTCACATGTTTCACGTCTTTCTGGAGCTGCACAGTAGAGATCCCAAAATACACTATAAAAAAAAGACACAGCAAAAAAAAATCATAACATCAGGATGAGAAAATGACCAATCCCTACTGCAAAGATATGTGGAAGAGAAGATATGTTTTCCTACAGCAAAAATTTCTTCTTAAAGCAACATAACCTACCATTAGGAAGGTTAACATGTAATATTCCTATAACTTTAAGGTACTTCCAGGAGTTCACAAAACTGGAAAATGTTTTAGATGAGATATTCTTCAACTACTTTATATAAATTAAATTAATTAAACATCTAGGAATTAAAACTAAACACCAAAAAAAATCAACACATCCATCAATATATAGTAATGTTTTTCAAAGTTACTCAGAAGAATTTGTGGAAATTATATGTCATTTTCAAGACAATCTCTAAGTACTGAAAAGGTAAGTAAAATATCCTAATTCAATTGAAGGGGGAACAAAGAAATTTATTTACTTGTCCAAGATTATTGAATTGTTCAGTTAGGAACTGTGCTTATTTTTAGCCAATTTTTTACCCACTTAAATGCAATAAAGCAACATTTCTTCAAATGTTTTCTCTTTCTACAATTAATAGAGCTGTTATTTTGAATGGTGACTAGAATTCTAAGAATATAAGTTTGATGACTATTCCAAAAAGACATTTTCTCTTTCATGTATCTAATACGAAGAGTCTCTCCTAAGTTTTCTATAGTACAGATTTTTTTTGAACAAAATAAATAATCAGGGTAAATTATAACTTCTTTTAAAATTATCTCTCTAAAATTATTTTGGAAATAATGCTACATAATATTAAAGACTTCCTGAGTTGTAATATCTACACTTAAATAAAAGGTAAAAAAAGTTTTTAAAAGACGTTTAAATCCTGTGCATACCCTTTGACCCAGCATTGCTGCTATTGGGCTTATATCCCAAAGAAATACTAAAGAGCGGAAAGGGACCTGTATGTGCCAAAATGTTTGTGGCAGCTCTTTTTGTTGTAGCTAGAAACTGGAAGTTGAAAGGATGTCCATCAATTGGAGAATGGTTGGGTAAATTATGATATATGAAGGTTATGGAATATTACTGCTCTGTAAGAAATGACCAGCAGGAGGAATACAGAGAGGCTTGGAGAGACTTACATCAACTGATGCTGAGTGAAATGAATAGAACCAGAAGATCTCTGTACACTTCAATGTTGTATGAAGACGTATTCTGATGGAAGTAGATATCTTCAACATAAAGAAGATCCAACTCACTTCCAGTTAATCAATGATGGACAGAAACAACTATACCCAGAGAAGGAACACTGGGAATTGAATGTAAACTGTTAGCACTACTGTCTATCTACCCAGGTTACTTATACCTTCGGAATCTAATACTTAATGTCCAACAAGAAAATGGGATTTACACACATATATTGTATCTAGGTTATATTGTAACACATGTAAAATGTATTTCTATAAGACAAGTTTTGTTTTTGGGAAAACTGACCAATATGCCCTCTTAGTCTTCAAAGAGAAGTAGTACAGCTCTTAAGGTATAGATTGCAAGCCAAGAAAACCTTCCCAATCTACATGATTCTCGTTAACGACTTAAAATCTTTATAAAAGATCCATTAAAAAACACTGGAAGACTTCCCCTGGTTCTTTTAATATTCCATGGGCATCAGTTCAGCCACACTACCAACATCCTTTATTGGTATTTAATATTTAAATTCTTTCCTTGCTTTCAGGGTTTTTTTTGTTATAATATATCATTTTTATATCACTCCTCAAAGGCAAGTCATCTTTGGTAAAACTCTTGACAACCTTCAACATCCTTTTCAATTGATTGTCCTTTTGTTCTGCTTTTGAGTTTGATTGCACTTAACAGTGTTCCATGATTTATAGCTCTACAGCATTACCAAAATAATATTGGTGCTTTTTAAAAAATGGACTGTTGCAATAGCAATCTGATATTACTAAAAGGCGAGTTTCCTAAATTCAGTATACCCAAATTCTTCCTTTTTTTAAGTTGTAGGCCCTCTTTGTTGTCCATTTGTCCAAGGTATATGATCAGCTCAGAGCAAATGTAAATAGCATTTTTTTTCTGTTTTGGCAAGAAACTCTGAGGGTCTTTCCTTCCCAGATTGATTTTTTTAATGACTAGGTTAAAAAAAAAAAGCTATTCTCTGACTTTCTTACCTAGTCTTAATCACTGGTTTGAGTACTACTTTAGTCAAACTGAAACCTGTTAAGACCTTAGAAAAAGAGGTCAAGGTCTACCACTGCATCCAAGGCCATCTCTAGTAGCTCTGATCTCTATCTGGCCACTGGACCAGACGGTTCTGGAAGAGAAAGTGAGACAGGAGACCTTATCTAACCTTCCCTCTCTTTAACCCAATTCACTCACACATCACAGCATCCCCTCCCTAATGTCATGGTCTTCTTTAAGAATAAAGAACAAGAACAGGATGAATACAGAGAGGCTTGGAGAGACTTACATCAACTGATGCTGAGTGAAACAAGCAGAACTAGGAGATCATTATACACTTCAACAATGATACTGTATGAGGATACATTCTGATGGAAGTGGATATCTTCAACATAGAGAAGAGCTAATCCAATTCCAATTGATCAATGATGGACAGAATCAGCTACACCCAGAAAAGGAACACTGGGAAATGAGTGTTAACTGGTAGCATTTTTTTTTTTTGTTTTTCTCCCCAGGTTATTTTTACCTTCCGAATCCAATTCTTCCTTTGCAACAACAACAACAACAAAATTCGGTTCTGCACATATATATTGTACCTAGGATATACTATAACATATTTAATATGTATGGGAATGCCTGCCATCTAGGGGAGGGGGTGGAGGGAAGTAGGGGGAAATTCGGAACAGAAAGGAGTACAAGGGATAATGTTGTAAAAAATGTTATAATTAATTTTATAATTATAATTTAAAAAAAGAAAATCTAGGAAAAAAAAAAGAATAAAAGACAAGGGCAAGTAGGTGGTGCAGTGGATAGAGTACCAGCCCTGGAGTCAAGAGGATCTGAGTTTAAATCTGATCTCTGACACTTTAATACTTCCTAGATGTGTGACTCTGGGGAAGTCACTTAATGCCAAATTGCCTCAGGGGGAAAAAAAGGACAAGCTACAACTAGCTCTCTCCTCATTATTCACTTGTCCAAAGTCCATATGCCAGTATCCAGTTTAGTTTTTTTTCAAAGAATAATAGTTAGACCAATAGGCAGATGGCTTAATAGACAGAATGCAAAGATTTAAATTCAAGAAGATATGAGTTCAAATTCTGCTTCTGCTTCTAGGAGTTAGTATTTGATGTGAATTAACCTTCCTGCAAATTCCAAAGACTTAATAAATGAAAAATAAATTAAAATCTGCTTTATTGGAAAGAATTTCTACACTAAAAACCTCTTTTAAATTGCTACGCATTTCATTGGAGACACTTTTTTAGTATTCTGAATCATGGCTAAATTAACATAATATCATCTACAAGAACCACACATCATGGCTCCCCCAACTTTTAAAAATCAAATATAAAATCACCTGTTTGGCATTCTAAGCTGTTTATAAAATGCTCCACTCCCTTTCTTTTTCACAACCTTCTTATAGTTTATACCTCACCATTTACTCTGTGATTCAATAACATTAGTCGCTTTGCTATTCCTAAAAAAAACAACAAAAAACAAAACAAAATGAAACAAAAAAAAGTCATCTCCTGGATAGATATTTTTCACTTGTTGTCCCCCCTGCATGGAATTATCTCCATCCTCATTTCTGTCTTCTGTCTTTCCTGACTTCCTTCAAGTACCAAACACAATCCCATCTTCTGCTGGAAGTCTTTTCCCAAGCTCTCTCTCACACTTCTGTGCATAATTATTTTGTATATTGTTTTTCCTAACTGGGTTACAAGTCCTTGGGATCAGGGGCCTGTCTTTTTATCTTTTTTGTAGCCCCAGAGTTTAGTGTAATGCCTATGGCACATAATAGGTGCTTGAAAAAATGTTTATTAACTGACTGGCTAGCTGACTATCCGTATAAACTGCTTCTATTTGGGCACTGTGTAAGAGTTCCTTCATCACACTAGCAAACTCCTTAAGTTTTTGTAAGGTTTTTGTTTGCTTTTTTTGCCGTCAGAATTAAATGGATTGTTATCAAGAAAATGGCATCAATTCTGTTATGATTTTTAATAAATATATGAGGAGAGACATTGCTTGAAAGAAATCAACAAGCATTGCTCTTTTAAAACAACACATTGCTCTTTTTTATTCTTCATATAATGAAATGTTTGTATTTGCTGATGATCCTTGAGTTCACAATGAAAAAGAAAATTTAAAATAAAAAAATTCTCCGTGACTATATATTATCCTATTCAAATATTTTATTAAAATCAGGAAATAATACCCACCATGTAAACCTACATTCTTCATACCTTTTATTTCACTGTAGAATTGTTAAGATGAGATCCTATGTAGAAAATAATCCACAAAAATATGCCTATCCCCTCATTATTTTTTCTTCAAGAAAACTCCCAAAGTGTGCATAAAACATTCTCAAAAAAGATTTTACGGGGATGAGGCTTTTCAGTCACCATTTCTGTGTAAAAGTATAGTCTTCTCTCTATTTTGATGGTGAGGGAAGGCAATAGTCCCTCTTTTAAACTAGCCTTAAAAATTAGCCTTGTGTGTTCCTAAAATGATATAACTCCAAACACATTTTTTCCTGAATACATCTGGTCAAGTTCAGATTTTTTTTATGACTTCATTCTCTTAAATGACAGTTTTATTATTGACAGGCAATTAGTGTGTGTATATGTGTGTGTGTATGTGTGTGTGTATGTGTGTGTATGTGTGTGTGTGTGTGTGTACACACACACACACACACACACACACACATACACACACACAGAGTAAAGTGAAAGAGTTCAGATGTTATCATTCCAGCACTGTTATAAATAGAATAAATAACTCTAAAAACAATGGAAGATCTATCCCACTTCTTGTCTATATGTTGAACTCCATATTTCACCTACAAATGCTTTAAGGTATGATCAGATTTCACTGAGCCTTTCATTAAATTTTCTGCAGCTTTGTTCAGTATTTTGTTGGCTGCTTCGGCTCTTGTACCATCCTCTTCTGAAATATTCACAAATGAGACTGAATTTTACCTTGGCATTGCCTTTTGTTACCATGCTTTTCTGTTTAACATAGAGATAAACAGGCTGAGGAAGTTCCAGAGTTTTTCTGCATGTCTTAGTGAGAGTCTTGCATCTGCAACTTTGGCAGCCCAAGCTCAAAGCAACTCAGGACTTACATAGACCAAGCTTCACATTAGGAAACTTCCCATTAATAACAAATGTCTAGTTCATAGTACTCTAGCATTCAGACTTATTACACTATCTCTACAAGATAATCACTGCCATTGTGATTACTTTTATCTATTTCCCATTTTGAATGATCAAAACCTTTAGAACTCTTATAATCAACAGCAATGTCTTCTCATGTCTATCTTTTTGTATAATTTAGTAATGATTTTTACTTTCAACCAGTCAGTCAGCCAACAAGCATTTCTTAAGCATGTGCTAAGGATTGTATTAAGCATTAGGGATACACAGAAAGTCAAAAGATAAGCTCTGCTCTCAAGAAGCTCAAAATTTAATGGGGAAGACAACATTCAAATGACATGATCAAACAAGATAGCTAGAGATAATCAACTGAGAGGGAAATAGCATTAAGGAGAATCAGGAAAGGTTTCTTACAGAAGGCAGAATTTTAGCTGGGATTTGAGGAAAGCCAAGGAACAGAAATGAGAAGTGAGAGAATAATGGGCATGGAGCCTAGCTAAAGAAAATGCCCAGAGTAAGGATGGATTACCTAGTCTGAGGAACAACAAGGCTAGCAGAGTACATACAGTAGGTTGTATACTATATAACAAGACTGTTAGTTAGGGTAGAGGTCGGGCAGATTCTATAAAGGATTTTGAAGGCAAGAGGATTTTATATTTGATCCTGGAGGTAAGTTAACCATTGTAGTTTACTGAAGAAAATGTGTTTTAGAAAGATCATTTTGACAGCTGACTGGAGTAGAGAGGAACTTTTTTCAGGCAGACCAGACAGCATGCTATTGCCACAGTCCAGATATGAGATAGGTCCTGGACAAGAGTGGTAGCAATGTCAGAGGAGAGAATAAGGATAGTAAAAAGGTAAAATTTTCAGATGTTGGCAACAAATTAGAAAAGGGGAAATGGTTACAGAGGTGGTGATAAGAGAGTATGAAGAATCAAGGATGACATACATCTCAATTTCACTAACCAAATGAATCATCCTTCTTCTTATTCATCTAGAACAGCACTGGGAAGAGGAAGGAATAGATAAGATAGTTTAAGAGGCTTTTAGCTTGGACAGTGAATTATCATCCTTAATCCAACCCAAACTAATTCTGCTCCACTTTGTCCCAGACTCAAACTCAGACTAACAGATCTCTTTTCAAACATTTGTATAAAATTATAGTTACTATAACACTGTTTGTGCCACATATTGTGGCATTTAATCAGAAACTATTCTCTTTTTTTCTAATTCCTTAACATGAATCATCATTCCTCTCTTTCCCTCCCCTACCACAGACTATGCAAAGCTCTTTGAATGCCAGAATCTTCTCTTCTATACTTCACTTAATTCTTCAACTGATTATACTAGTACTAAGGGCACAATGCAACCTAAGTAAGTACTAATTAAATTAATGTGATTTATGATTTCTTAAGAGACCATCTTGGTTTCTATCTCAGACCTATAATTCTTGCTCAGGAATGGACATTTTCCTCAAAGAATGGATAGAGAGATTTAAAAGATCTTAGCATTCATCTATTTATCTAGCTCAAATCCCTCCATCCCGCCTTTTATGTTTAAGAACTTCCTTTTTATTACTTACACACATTTTATGATAAAATTATTTCTTTTGTTACCAAGAGTAAGAGAACATTGCTATCATTAACCCTTCCCTGAGTTTTGGAAGGAAAAAAAAAGGAGTTAAGCAATACTATTTAGAACACTAAAGAACTACATAGTATGGCACTTTGTGGCCATGCAGATAATAACTACCTGAGGGATCCTAAGGACAAACCACAAAGTAAAACTCACCTTCTCTTTTTTAACTCCCACATCCTTCCTCCAAAAAAATGGGCCATGCATTAATTAGTTATAAGAGTTCACATCTCTTTACTCCAATATAATCATATGGATCACTTATATAATGAGCAAAAAGAAAGAAATATAGTAATTTGGCCTCCATAAATAAGATAAGTATTAAAACAAATTTAGGTTGTCTATAAATAAATATAAATATAGTGGCCAAAAGGAGTATGTTTCATAAAATTAATCCAATTATAGTGTAACTTTGTAAGTTTACATAGGAATTTAAATCACATAACTATCTCTAAGGTAAGTACTATGCTGACTGAAAAGATGATGCTGGTCAAATCAGTGCTGGGAAATTTGGAACAGGGTATATCTATCTTGACCTCAAGGGTTCATTTAACATCTATACAAACTTCTTTCCTGCTAGGAGAAAATGTTTTCGAGTTTTGCAACAAAAAGACATCAAAGACAAATTTCAAGGATGAAAGCCACATAAAAGATGTAAGATTCAAGGACTCAATTTCTTGTCTACCTTATCAATTTACATAACAAGTAAGAAACAAAATAAAAGCAACAAAAACAGAATCAGTTCAAGATGAGAGAATTAATCATCAATTGCTTCAAGAGGATAAAGGCAGTTAAAAGTTAGCACCAGGCGCATATATTCCTTGCCAATACAAAAAATTGTAAGATCAGTCAAAATAAATGTAAAAAAGCTATTCCTAGAAATTTGGAAGTTTCTCACTTGAATTTTCTTATTCTCTACATTTTAAAACATTGTGTTGAAAACAAAACTTAAAGATAATAGAGTGTGTAAGAGCCTAATGAACATACTGAAAGCTGTTAAAATTCAGTTATTGTTAGATATGAAATCAAGGTTTCTTTACTTATTCTGGTAGAACCTTCTTAAGCATGTATGATCCTGTAATTTTCAGTAAATAAGTTAAATTTCCATTGCTACCTCTCCAGGCAGGACCAAAAATGGGGCTTTCATCAAATGGCTTCCAATCTTCTTTCAAAAATCAAGTTCATTTACTTGGAAAGTTTAAAAGGTTAATAACAGATAATAATAAAAAAGAAAAAAAATTGTCACTGTGGTTTCTAATACTAATGACTAGAATACTAAATGTCCTAATTCATATGTGTGTGTATTTCATTTGTTAGAAATGCTTGTTTTTCAGAAAACCATGTAAGCACATACTATAGGCAATACCTCAGAGGAACTTAGCAGTAAGCCTGTCTCTCCAGAAAGTCCAGGCATGATCATGAACATAAATTTATAGGACTTCTACCCATTTAGAAAGGCACTGGGAAAAAACACAGTAATAAACTTTCACCTAATAATCAGCTAAATTCAGAAAAGCTTATCACAAAAAGACTGACTATTCAGATTAGAGAAAGAATAACACTGTCCTGATTTTCTAAAGAGGGATGAAAATATACTTGGCAAACTATAAACCAATGAGCTTGCTTTTGATTCCTAGGAATATTTTAATAAAGATTATCAAAGAGATGGTTAACCAACATATTGAAAGAAAAAGTGATATTGTTTAGTTATTTCAGTTATGTCAGATTCTTTATGACCTCAATTCAGAGTTTTGTTGGCAGAGATACTGAAGTGGTTTGCTATTTCCTTCTCTAAGTCATTTTACAAATGAGAAAACTGAGGCAAACAGAGAGTTAAGTGACTTGCCCAGGATCACACAGTGTCTGAAATTAGATTATAACTCAAGAAGATGAGTCTTTCTGACCCCAAGCCCAGACTCTATCTGCTGTGCCAAAAAGAGAAGTACTAATTACAAATAACAACATCGCTTCAGGAAGGACACACCAGACCAAACTCCTATCCTTATTTGACAGGATTCCTAAACCAGTAGTTAAGATAAATGGTATATATTTTATCTAGATTTAATAAAACTTCTGATAAAGTATGTCACATTCTTCTTGTGAGGAAAAAAAAGGAAAGATAACCCAATAATAATAAAATAGGACAGATTCAGAATATTTGGATAGTGTAAAAATTAGTTATTAATGGTTCAACTCTATGACAGAAAATCAACAAGGAGCACATCAGGAGTTCTGAATTCAGCCTGGGCTACTTAATATTTTTATCAATGACTTAGATAAATATAATGATGGTATGTATTCATCAGATTTGCAGATAACAATAAGCAGGGATATGTAGCTGACACATAGGACAACAATCAAGTTTCAAAAAGATTTTGAAAGGATAGATCAGCAATTCTCAAACTTTTTAGTCTCAAGGTGTCTTTATATTCATAACTACTGAGGATGATAAAGAGCTTTTGTTTATATGTATTATATCAACTGATATTTGCCATATCAAAAATTAAAACAACAATATTTCTGTGAAAATGGGCCAACCCCCAGAAGGATTTCAGGGATCTCTGGGGCTTCACCAACCAAAATTTTTAAATTGCTAGGATAGAAATAGGTGCAAATAATATTCCCCATTTTACAGTTGAGAAACGTGAGGAAAACTGAGGTTAAGTGACACTTCCTGACTTCAGGCTCAATGATCTGTGCCACCTAACTATCTCTGCAGGGGTTCATACATGCGATTATTGTGATGTCTTTTATAAATCTGAAAAAACAAAATGGATGGCAGATTGAATTGTTTGCCTCCCACATTTAAAGGCAAGGGCATAACAGCATATTACTTTTTTTTGAAAGAGTTACCCCAGGTTCCTTCTATAATTTGTACTTAGATTTATAGAAGACAACTACTTAGTGGCTATTTCTAAAAATGTAACGCACAAGCCCCACTGATTTGCTTCCAACTAACAACCTACAAGTATTATAATCTTAAATAGATAAATAGCAAAGGGCTTCCCCACTGGTTTGCTTCCAACCAACAACCTACCAATATTATAATCTTAAAAAGATAAATAACAAAGGGCTTACAAATTTAACTCTCAAAGGAGGAAAATTTTCTTTAATTTACATTTTTCCAAAAATGTATTCATCAATAAGAAAAATTTAGAAATGGGGCTGAAAATTTCCAAGTAAGAAGCAGAAGCAGAACCACATTTTACTTTACAGCATGAGTTCTGGTCAGAAGGAGATCAACATGGTAGCCTTCAGCAATGCACTCAAAGGAACTCCCCACAGCGCATCAAGACAATATTTTATTTTCAACTTCTGAATATTTTGGTATTGAAAGATAGAAGAGATTACCAGCACTAAGCACAAAACTTTGCAAGTTCAGGCCACACACTATGTAACTAAGTGTACCAGATTCACAGAATAGGGTGTGCTGAGTGAGGTGTTCAAAGCTCCACATGCTAGAAATGTCATTAAAAACATGCTCAGATGTTCTATCAAGAAAATTCAATAAAACAGATATTTTCTGAGTGCTTTCCATATATCAATCACTATAGCAGAAAACTATTTCTTATGAAGTAATTTTCCAGGGCCAACAAAGATAAGAGGTCACCAGAAAATAAAGAATTAATTTACTACAACATGTTTATTTTTTACTTTGTAATGTCTGTGCTTTTGTTTTATTGTTAAAAAAAAAAGAAAGAAAGAAAGTAAAAGAAAAGAAAAGTAAATTTAGGCTAATGATTTATCATCTTTCCAAAGAGGTCCCTGGGCAATGAGGTTTAATTGCCTTTGGTTTTACTCTTTTTGCCTGGCTGTGTTTTTTGGTTTCAGTTTTAGATAGAGGGACAGAGAGTATAAGAGGAATGCATAATATTTCTCTTCTCCAGAAATACCTTCTTAGTGGTCTGACATCATAGAAACTTGACCAAATAGTCCTATGTACAGTTAAATATGTGATTTAGCAATCAAAGAAATCTAAGGGAAAATTTGAGGAAAAGAGCTATCTGATAATCCAACCATTCTGGAGAGCAATTTGGAACTATGCCCAAAAAGTTATCAAACTATGCATACCCTTTGATACAGCATTGCTGCTATTGGGCTTATATCCCAAAGAAATGCTAAGGAGGGAAAGGGACCTGTATGTGCCAAAATGGCTCTTTTCGTAGTGGCTAGAAACTGGAAGATGAATGGATGTCCATCAGTTGGAGAATGGTTGGGTAAATTATGGTATATGAAGGTTATGGAATATTATTGTTCTGTAAGAAACGATCAGCAGGATGATTTCAGAGAGGCTTGGAGAGACTTACATCAACTGATGCTGAGTGAAATGAATAGAACCAGAAGATCGCTGTACACTTCAATGTTGTATGAAGAGGTATTCTGATGGAAGTGGATATCTTCAACATAAAGAAGATCCAACTCACTTCCAGTTGATCAATGATGGACAGAAACAACTACACCCAGAGAAGGAACACTGGGAAGTGAATATAAATTGTTAGAACTACTGTCTATCTACCCAGGTTACTTATACCTTCGGAATCTAATACTTAATGTGCAACAAGAAAATGGTATTTACACACATATATTGTATCTAGGTTATATTGTAACACATGTAAAATGTATGGGATTTGCCTGTCATCAAGGGGAGGGAGTAGAAGAAAGGAGGGGATAACTTGGAAAAAATAAACACAAGGGATAATGTTACAAAAAAAATTACTCATGAATATATACTGTCAAAAAATTTATAAATAAAATTTTAAAAAAGAGCTATCTGATACATTGCAGAATCTCAATGTACATTCTGCCACCAAATGTAAAAAAAAATTCTTGTGTAGACTCACAAAGGCTTATTTCCTGCCAGATTCAATGGTATTTAATAAGGAAAGTCTTCTTAGAAAGGTGGGGAACAAATGGTGAACCTTCAAAGGATATTTAAAAGCTGCAGTCACTAAGGAGAATCAGGAGAAAACAATGACATGGAAAATTAGAAAAGAGAATATATTCAGGAGGAGGGGATACTTGGTGTTAAATGTTGTAAAGAACACAAGAAAGATTAGGCTTGAAAAAAAGCCTATGTAACAATTAGATCCTTTAAAAAATTATTTATAGCAGTTCTTTTTATGTGGCTATTAAAAAAAATTTAGGGAAATGTTCAAATTTTAAATCTGGTTTTATATATATTTGTAAAAACCATGGAGAAAGCATTTTGAGTCAAGATGTTATGTATTCAATACCTTCCAAACTACTAAAGATTTACATTATGGAACTAGTAAAATAATAAAAAGAGGAGTTTTTAAACTTTTTGTGATGCACCCCTTTCACAGTCTACAGAGATCAATAGACTCTTCTCAATAATATTTTTAAATGCATAAAACAAAATACATAAGATTAAAAAGAAAAACAATTATGGTGAAATTCACTTATCAAAATATTAAAATAACAATCTCACAAACATCAGGTTAAGAATCTTCATATGGAGGAACAGAAAGTCAAGAATCTTAAAGAAAATAAAGGAAAAAAGGAGCAAAGAGAGGGCCCTAGTAATACCAGATCTCAAACTGTACTACAAGTTAAAAAAAATAAAGGGATCAATCAGCAGAAGAAATTCAATAAAAGCATACTAAAACTAATAACCTAATATCTTAATGTTTGATAAAACCCTAGAGCCTAGCTACTAAGGAAAGGACTTATTACTTAACAAAAACTGCAGGAAAAATGGAAAGTAGTTTGGCTGACCAACACTTCATATCATATACCAAGATAAGCTTCAAGTAGATATACAAATTATATATGAAAGGTCAAATCATAAGCAAAATAGAAGAACAAGAAAGAAATTATCTTTCCAATCTATGGAAAGGGAATAAAATCAAGATCAAAAAATGATAAAGAGAATCATAGAAGATAACATTAATAATTTTGTTTCCATAAAATTTGTAAGTTTTACTGCAAAAAAAACCCAATACAATTAAATTTAGAAGAGAAAGACAGAACAGAAAAAAAAATCCTTGCAACAAGCTTCTGTGATAAATGTCTCATATTCAATATGTAAAAGGAATTGATTCAAATTTATAAAAATAAACTCCATTCCTTAATAAATAAATGGCTAAAGAATATTAACAGGCAATTTCCAAAGGAAGAAATTCAAGTTGTCATCAAACATAGGAAAAAAATATTCCAAATCACTAATATTAGAAAAATGCAACCTAAAGCAATTTTGCAGTTAGAACTCACACCTATATGGTTTACAAAGATTAAAAAAATGAAAAATTATAGTTGTTAGAGGGAAAGAAAAACAGGAGACTAATGTACAATTGGGAGTTGTTAAGTTATTCTATTAACGATTTTGGAACCGTGGCCCCCCAAAATCACTAAATTGTATACATCTGTTAACCCAGACATACCACTACTATCAGATCTATATTCCAAAAAGAACTAAGGAAAAGAAGCCACTTGTGCAAAGGCATTAGTAGCAGTTCTTTTATAGCAGATAGAAAGTAGTAATAATGTTCAATTGAAGAATGCCTGAACAAATTATGGCATATTCATGTAATAGAATAATATTGATAGGTACAAACACAAGATGTATGAATTTATATAGAGTCAAGTGAGCAGAACTAAGAAAATGATTTATATGATAGCACAAAATTGTAAACATAATTTTGAAAGACTTAAAAACTGTGATCAACCCAGCCATTCTGGAGATCAATTTGGAGTCATGAGCAAAGGCCTATAAAACTGTGCATACTCTTTGATGCAGCAAGCAAAAATAATTGTAGCAGCTCTTTTTGTAATGGCAAGGAATAAGAAATTGAGTGGATTCCCATCAATTGGGGAACGGCTAAATAAGTTATATTGCTCTATAAGAATGATGAATAGACTTATTTCAGAAAAGCCTGGAAAAACTTAGATGAACTGATGTTAAGTGAGCAGAATCAGGAGAACATTGTCCATAGTAAGAACAAGATTATGTAATGATCAACTGTGAGGGACTTGACTTTTCTTAGCAACACAATGATCCAAGACAATTCCAATAGACTTGGGTTGGAAAATGTCATTCTCATCCACAAAGAGAACTATGAAAACTGAATGTGGATTGAAGCACAATATTTTTACCTTTTGTTTATTTTTTCCTCGTGTTTTTTTCTCTTTTGGTCTGATTTTTCTTTTGCAACATGACAAATATGGAAATGCATTTAAAAGAACTGCATGCCCTCTTCAACAATGAGAGGAACCAAATCAGTTCCAATAAAGCAGTAATGAATTGAATCAGCTACACCCAGCGAAAGAACTCTGGGAAATGATTGTGAACCACTAAATAGAATTCCCAATCCCTCTATTTTTGTCCATCTGCATTTTTTATTTTCTTCACAGGTTAATTGTATACTATTTCAAAGAACAGTTCTTCTTATGCAGCAAAATAACTATGGGCATGTATACATATATTGTCTTTAACATATACTTTAACATATTTAACATGTATTGGTCTATCTGCCATCTGGGGGGGAAGGAGGAGAAAATGTGGAACAAAAGGTTTTACAATTGTCAATGCTGAAAAATTACCCATGCATATATCTTGTAAATAAAAAGATATAATAAAAAAACTGCACATATTTAACCTACATCAAATTGCTTGCTGTCTTGGGGAAGTGAGGGCAATAACAGAGAGAAGGAGAAAAAAATTGGAATAGAAAGTCATAAAAATGAATGTTTAAAATTATCTTCACATGTATTTGAAAATTATGATCAATTCAATAACCAACTATAATTCCAGAGGATCAGTAATGAAACAAATTACCTATTTTCTAAAAGGGAGGTAAATAGACCTAAGGTACAAAAGGAGACATACATATTTCTATACATGGCTAATTCAAGGATTTGTCTTAGTTAATTATGAATATTTGTATAAGGGTTTTGGTGGGTTTTAAGATTTTTTTTGAAGGGATGTAGGAAAAATTTATATAATAGGAATGTTCTTTGAAAACAAAAGACATAAATGCTGAAATTATATACAATGACAAAACATATTTTTACATTACTATACTAGCTATTGGAATAAAAACACACACTTACCACCACCAAGAATGCAAGAAGCCTGGAGGTTCTCCCAATGTGATGTTTTTTTCCCATCTTATCTAAAACAGATTTTAAAAGATATTGAAATTTCCTCAAATGTTGTGTACACAAAATTTCTTCAGACATATAATAAAACAGTAATTTCCCTCTTTAACATTTTAATATACAGGCTTTTCATTATCATATTACTATTTATTCAACATTCAAATATATGTGTAAACACACACAAACACACACACACACACACACACATATATATATATATATATATATATATATATATATTTTTTTTTTTTTTAAGTGATTGGTGATTCCTTTAAATCAAAAAAAAATAAACTTAAAATGTATTGGAAAGACAATAATAAAAGTAACAATCATTTCATTTCATAGGTTGTAATGACTCAAAAAATTCATTTCTATCAACTTTATATTACTTCCATCCATAAAAATATAACAGGACACCTAACACATGGTAAAACTATAATATCTATAGATATGCCAAGTTAGTTTCTTAATTTCCTGAATACTACAATGGTGATCAATATAAACCATTCTGCTAGTTATGTTATTCATGATTTGCATCAGTTTGCACTAGACTTGGCATGGTAATACAAGTGTTTTAACTAAAAACAATGAATGGTCACAGTATCTTATAATGAGACCCATCATGTTAGTGTATTTTGCTTGATATGGTCTAGTCTCTGTGTGCTAGCTCTAAAAGTTCTCTTGAGTAATTAATTCCAATAGACTTGGGATGAAAAAATGCCTTCTGCATCCTGAGAGAGAACCATAGAGATTGAATATGGATCAAAGCATGTATTTTCATTTTTTGTTTTTTTTGTGTGTTTTTTTCTCTCTGTTTTTTACTTTTTTGGTCTTATTTTTCTCACAGAATATGACAAATATTGAAATATGTTTAAAAGAATTGCATATATTTAAGAGAAATGCACATATTAACCTATATTAGATTACTTGCTGCTTTGGGAAGAGAGAGAGTTAAGGGAAGAAGGGAGAAAAATTTGTAACACAAATTCTTACAAAAATAAATGGTGAAAACTATTTTTACATGTATTTGGAAAATAAGATACTATTGAAAATTTTAAATAAAATAAAATAAAAATTTCCTTGAGACAATATTTGTTATTTGTCCTATTTGATTTAGAAAATTAAGTTGGATTGTGCTATTAAATAACATAAATTTCTGGGTCACCAATAGAAAAAATAATAATAGAAATAGAAAATAGTAATAATAGCAGTAGTCATTTATAGAGCAACAGCAGTTTTTAAAAATTATTTCATCTGATCCTCACAATAGTCCTGTACAGTGGTAAGCAGTATAGTAACAGCAATGGAAACTGACCTGCAATTTCATTACAAATAAAAATCTGAAATGAAGATGCTCCTTCCTTCCCCTAGTTTAAAACTGGCATCTCTCTGTAACTTAGTCTCAAAGAGTTTCTAACTACCAAAAAGTTTAAGGAATTGCCCAAAGTTGCAAAGCCAATATGTGTGTCAGAGTGAATCCAACTTTTCCCAGCTCCAAAATCAGTTCTCTATCTATTTTGTCAAAACAGTTTCTGAAGTAAGTAGAGCAGCAATTCACATTCCCATTTCAGAGATGCAAAAATGTGAGTTGAAGAGAAATTAAATTGTGGCTTGGTGGAACAAATATTGGGATAAAACCTAGGTTTGAATCCCACATATTGGCACTTTGTGATCACTGACATGCTTTTAAATCTCTCTCAGCCTCAGTTCTAGAATAATACAGAAGATAGGGCATTATAACATAATGAATAGAGTTTAAAAGATTTAGATTTAAGTCTTGGCTTAGGATAATTAATATCTGTATGATTATGGACAAATTTAGCCTCCCAATTCCTCAAAAATAACCCTAAAAGAGTTGTCAAACTACGTCATTGGAGGGAGTTTTCACACTGAGAGTTTCTTCTACTCACAAAATCTACAAGTCCAGACTCTTCCCAACATTCAACAAGGAGAAAAATTATAGAGTTAAATGATAGTTGTATACCATGTAAGGCAACTGACATATTAAACATGGCATAAACATGGTAATTTCTGGGTTCCAAGAAATTTTCTGTTGGCCTCTCTTGCAAAAAATAATTGACATTTCGCTCTTGCCTACTCATATTTGGCTGATAGGAAATTATAGGTGCAATCTGGGGAATATTACCTTTATTTCTGCTGGGCTGTGAAAAGTTTCTTGATATACATGAAGAAAAGGGCCCCAAATCATAATATAAATGGCAATTTTTAAAAGAAAACCATCAGAAGACATTTCTATTTGTCCAAAACCACAGAGGAATGGAAAAGTCTGGTTAATTGAATACTTCCATTTACTTTATATTTGGTATATTACTGATTAGCAACCTACAAGTACTTTTGCTCTAAAGTTACCTTCTATCTACCTAGTTATATGTATATACCTAGATTGTCCTCTGGAGTAGAATGTGATCCCCTTGAGTGCATAGACTACTTTTGCTTTTTTTCTCTCTACAACCAGCACTTAGTATAGTGCTGGGAACATATTCACTGATTAATAAAATGCTTATTGATTATAAAATCATTGGAAAATGTTCTGAACATAAAAGTTATAGGAGAATGCTCTAAATCTATACGGATCCCATAACATACAAGTTCCTTCTAGCTCTAAATTTATGAGTCTATGATTATACTCTGAAATTTTTTTAAAATAAATTTTCATTTATATCTTTTGTTTTTAGATTCTCTAATCTTGCCCTATATATTTCTCTTCCTTTACCTCCTAGAGAGATATCCCTAATTATGAAGATTTTTAAAAGGAGAAAAAAAGGTCACCAAAATCTGTTAGCATATTGAAAACATCTGACTTAATATGTAGTGTTCCAAATCCACACACCCACAACTCCTCATTTCTGCAAAAATGTGGGGAGTTGCATTTTTTCTCATCTCCTTGGAAGTCAAGCTTAATCATTTCACAGAATTCAATTTCAATTATTTTGCTATTAGTCTTTCCATTTCTATTGCTATAATCATTAAATAAATTGTGTTCATGGTTTTGCCTATTTTATATTGCATCCATTCTTGAATGCCTGGCCAAGTTTTTAAGTTTCATCATATTTATTATTTCTCACATTCACATTTATGTCCCTCAAGTAGCTTAGCTTTCAGTTTTCCAACTGAAAGGCATCTACTTTGTTTCTAGTTCTTTACACCACTATAAAAAGTGCTACTAGATATTTTTGTGAGTAGGGAGCCTTTCTTTCTGCCATTGACTTCCTTGGAATATGGACATTTTACTCAGTCTTTTTGCTTAATTTCAGATTGCTTTCAAGAACATTTGAATCAGTTGCCTTTTACTTTAAGCCTAGTAACAACTTAGTCCTTTTACTCCTGACATTTCTTTCTCATAAGAGCTTTATGTGAGGGAGAATGTTTAAACTTTTTTTAAATTTTCCCCAGAATGAGATTTAAAGTTTCAAACTAGGTTAGCATTTCTTAAAATTAATTATTTTACCCAAGACTTATTAAATACACTAAAATTTTACCCTATGTAAATGGTAAATGGTAAAATATCATTTAAAAATCAAATGTATTCTCAATTTTTGCCTTAACTCTAAAGATTAAATAATTAAAAATTAGTCAAGTACAAGAAGGAAAATGTACCCACAGGTCCTTGAGACCACTAAGAGGTAGAGGGCAATTAAAGAGGATCATTACTGTAGATTACAGAGAAATTGAACAAATTCTTTCCATCAGTCATTACTACAGAGATGGGGAAATTCCTATCCCAAGGGCTCTTAAAAAAAATTAACAGGAACTCGGAGGGTGGCCTTAACTAAGACTGAAGTCTTTAAGGAAGAAGTTAGGAAATAGATTAAAAAACTTAAGTGCCCTTAAATTGCCAGAAACTGGTGGGATTTTTCAAGGTTGTGAAGTAAATAAAGTGCAAACCAGTGGGGATGCTGATGAAGATATGTAATTTGCTGTTGTAAACCAAAATTACCTATGAAGATCTGGAAGCTATACATGTGATAAGCACTTTTTAAAAAGAAAAGAGGAAATCCAGGGAATTACTGAACTTAATTTGAAGGAAATTAACTGCAACATTTAAAAAGGCTCGTACTACTACTAATAAATACCAATGACTAATCAATGTATGGTAAAAAAATGTAAAAACATCACGCTTGAATTTTCTAAAGCTAATCTTACAATAATCTGCCTATCCATGCCATCTCTACCTAAAACTTTAAACTAATCAATATATAGCTTTTTAAAAATGTATAACTGTTATGCAAAAATGAGTTAAAGCATCTCAAGTATTATTTTGTTCAATGATTTTTATACAATAAAGGATCAAGTTATATATTAATTATGACATGGGTTCAATGGCAGAAACTCAAAGAGTAAAACAAATTCCTTTATCAATCCTGTATCTTTTTCAATCTTGTCATTTTTCTCCTTGGCATCAGATTCTGAGGTAGTGAATGGAGAAATATCAGGGTCAAGAAAGCCTGGATTCCAACACTACCTTGGACAATCTCTGGCTTTGCTACCATGGACAAGTAACTTAACTTCTCAGTGCTTTGGGCAATTCCCCAAAACTACAAATTAAAGTCAGACATGGGATTACAAGCCTATATTCTCTCTCAGTGAGGAAGGCTAAGGCTGAAACTGACGGGGCCTCTAAATTCAAAACTTTCAAGCTGTAACAGAGCTAAATGTAGGTGTCCACAGTGAGTTCTAAATGAATGATAAACGCCAGAGTTGGGAGAGAAAGAGAGAAAGAAAATACGTTGCCTAATGAGAGGCAAACAGGGGAAGGTCAGAAACATTAAGCAGTTTAAAGCTTCTATGTCAATGAGTATTGGATTCTGGCCATGAGTAGTCACTATTTCCAAGCCTGGGTGAGAGAAAAAGTACATTGCCCCATCTTTCCCAACAAAAGACTATGAATTATTGAGGAGGTGAGAATCAGCAAGGGAATTGAACCCTTACTGACGATTCTCTCCCCACCAGTATTTGTTTACATATTTATTTGCTAATTTATTTATATGATTTATCTATATCTCATTTTTTCACTGATTAAAACTAAGGAAAGGAATCTCACAAAAGTCTCAAAAACAATGAAAATTTTCAGCAATAGAAGCCTAGAACTTTTGATTTTTCACAATGTTTTTAATGTATAGAGTTTATTTCACTGAATACTAGAATCTGACTTTTGGAACAAAGCCCTAAGAGTGAAGAAATTCTTACTTATTGTTAGGGTCTTTTTACAATGGATTAGTCCAGTGCAAACAGGAGGTTGAACTTGAGAGGCCCGGAAGTACTTTTTGTGACCAGAGACCACTTCCTGGGCGAGACCCCTGCCATATTGAGATAGCTTCTTAACGGGAGATGACTCCCTTTCTCATTGGCTGTGCATGTGACCTCACAGACCTTTCTTAAGCGCAGTGCAGCAAGAGGACACTTTCTTTATCCTGGGGTAGCTGAGCCAAGTGGATGGATAACCGAGAGAGGTAAGGAGCTGGATAGTGAGCACATGGGTCCCTTGCAGACCTGGTGTTCACTTGGGAGTGAACAGGTCAGGGCAATATGTGAGTAGGCATAATAAAGACTTTAAGTTTGTACATGGCTGTTCTTGAGCGTTCTATTGGTTATTAAACTACAGTTTCAGAAATCGTAGCCAGACCCCTCTGAAGTGGAAAGCCGGTTATTGGTTGGCACTGCAAAAGGTCAGTGGCCAGAGGATTCTCTGAGCTCTGGCAATGTAAAGAGCTGCAGAGGAACTCTAGGGCATTCACAAATGAAGTGACTGCCTAGAGTTAAGTATCCTGCCCTTTACAACTTATATGAAAGGGGAATCGGCATCTCTTAACTTCCACCCAACTCTCCAAGTTTAGCCCTCTGCAAAACCAAACACTCTAACCACTCTTGTACCTTAGAGCTTTCAGCCTCTTGAAGAAAGGACTCACAGCTATCCTACCTTTCCCCTGAACTTTTCCTCCTCATTAAATCATCGCTAGCCTAAATATTTCTGGTTTCTTCAAATTGTCTTTTTTTGGCAAAGTCTCAAGACTTCTTCTAGGACGCTTTCTAGCTTAAAAAATACTTATTAAAAGTTTGAATTTGTCATTTTTCTATTTCCACAACAAAGTATCAAATTCATGGCCTGCAGAATTCTGTAGTACTGCCTGAACCAGATTAAAATTTAACTCAAAAATGTTTAACACAATAAATAAAGTACAATACAACATATGCAATGTTAATTTGTTTTTTAAATACATTTGTTGCTCATAAGAATCCATTTCTATTTGTGTCTGACACCAAGTGTTATAAAACAAGATCTCATAATGTTTCTTCTCTAAGCACAGTCACCACTCTAGTTAAATTAGCCCCCATCAGCATTCATCTGCGCTATTACAATTACAAAGATCTTTCTGCCTCAAGACTCTACCCACTCTAATTCACTGGTGATTTTCCTAAGGGAATGGTCATGTCATTCTCCTATCCAATAAACTTCAGTGGTACCTTAACTTTCAAAGTTGTAAACTGAAGGATAGAGATAAGGATGAATCTGGGCCTTTTTAAATAGTAAAAATACCCAGAAGACAGAAATATAACATGAATGAGATATATCTAGACAGAAACTTACTAAGCAATTGGGACTCTATTGTTCTCCCAACCCACTTTGAGTTAGCAATTGAGTGTAGCCACCAAAAATGTTCTTGTGCTGAGTTAATAGAAATACAGATGCTAGCATAAGACAGGCAAGCATTCAAATAAAGTTGCTGCCAGAATCATGAAAAAAAAAATTGTTCATACTGATGAGACTACCAATCTTATCAAGGACTTAGAACAAGGAAAGTTCTCTGATCACACTTATGGGAAGTGTATTGTATTTAATTTAACATAACATTCTATGAGTAAAATTTCAAATGTAGAGTGTATACAAAATGTAATATACTTAAGAGGAAGTCAATCAGAATGGTAAGAAAATGAAAAAATTGTCAGATAAAGAACTGAAGGAAAAAAATGTTTAGCAACATGAATAGTCTTCTAGAGATATACGTGTGGTTTTTTTTAAGTCTGAAGCTCTGTCATCCAAAAGTCAGCAGTAGGACCAATAGAAGGAATTTTTAGAGAGCTAGATTTAGGTTCAACATATGGAATTTCCTAAGAATTACAGCCATCTCAAACATAGAATGCTCAGTGGAAGCATTCAAGTAGAAGCAGGATGACCAGTTGTCTGGAATGTGTTAACAAGGGCTATGATGCAGGTATAAATTGGTTTAGATGATCTTTGGAGTTCCTGGAACTTTAAGAACCTGTGAATCTAGTCATTCATACATGGCTACTTTTCTTCTTTTCCTAAGGGCAAGGAATAGCTTGCCTTCTTAATTGTCCATCACTACTCCCTATATTCCTCCCCAATTAGTATTTCTCCAGTCCAGTGGAAAACATAACAATCTCACAGCTTTTCTCCTGGTTCTGAAGCAAATACATGGTTCTTTTGAGATTTAAGATTCTAATCTTTTGAAGTAAAAGGAAAAGTGGTCCCCTCAAACTCTTAAAAAATGTCTCCACTTAATTTCCATTCAAAAAAACCCAAAAACACACAGAAGTGATATTGGTAAATGTTTGGGTGCACAAAAGTTTAAAGTAAGATCTACATTTTGGAAGAAAACAGACTTAGTCTATACTGGGCATTTTATAATAAGTGCTGAGATAGGAGTCTGTACAGAAGGTGGGAAATGAGGTGAGTGCTAGGCTATATATACCTTTTGACCTCTATTATGCCACTACTAGACAATTCCCCCAAAGAAATCAAATGAAAAGGACATACATATACATATGCATATATATAAATAATATTTGTAGTGAAACTTTTTGATGTAGCCACAAACTGTAAATGAAGTAAGCATTTATTAACTAAGCAATGGCTAAAAACAAAAGTATAGGAACATGATGTAATAATATCATTACTCTTCAAGAAATGGCAGAACAATTAGATTCCAAAAAACCTGAGCAGCCTAGTATGAACCAAGGCAGAGTCAAGAGAGTAGAACTAGAATGATTTATAAATAATTGGGTAGAGAATGTGAAGAGTTTTGTGATAGGATGGCGAAGAATAACAACTATAAATGTAAGGGAAAATAGTCACTTCCCTTCCTTCTCTTTATTTGACAGTTTTACTTGCTCTTCTTTCTCCTTTACCACTGATACAACTGATGCTGTCCTAGTGCCAGTGCAGAGAGTTGTGGGAATCCCCTTCTTTGGTCAGAGGCGCAGGTCCAACGTGAAAAGAATGCATGAACCCAAAAAGTTTGAATGGCAAAAAAGGGAAGTTTATTGGTACTGAGAAGTCAGTTTTGCTAAAAAGGCAGACTTAAGCAGTGAATGGGAATGAGAGAGAATGGAAGGCTACTCTGGGCCTTTTGCTTCCTTTTTCACAATTTCCATTCAACCTTACTTCCAGAGCATTACAAGAGTGGGGAGGTCTCTCCCTACCTCACTCCCACCACCAGCAGTTAATGGTGACTTATGGCAGAAACACAGGGAAATGTTTGCACTCAGTCTTGGCATATGAAAAGGCAGCATTAGGACTAGCAATTAAGCAATCACCAAGCTTGTTCTAAGGGATGGGGATACAAAGACAAAAGTGAAATAATTTCTTCCCTTAAAGAACAGGAGACAACATGTTTCATCATTGGTAAAATGAGAATGCTGGAATAAATTATCCATAAAACTCTTACATCTTTTTCCTTTTGAAGAATATTACTCTGGAATCTGAAATAAAGATGTGGAAATATTGCAAAATTTAAGGAATGAAAAGGAGTTATCTTGGTTTAGAAAAAAACACACAAAGGTAATTAAGGTTAGATTCCAGTGATTCCAGGTGATGCCCTGAAGAAGTAAAACTTACTATGGGATTCAGAGAGACTTGTTGGAATGGGCCAAGTTAGAGCAAGACTAGTAACAACCTTTAAGGAAAAAAAAAACTAAAACTCTAAACTTTTTTCCTCTTACACTCTGGAAAGCATCAAAATCAGTAAGAGAAGTATATTTTTAAAAATAGAAGCATTGTAGAAAAAAAGCTTAAATTAAGAGCTAATCATATAGGTGGAGGTAAAGAAAAGAGAAAGGTTCAAAAACTGACAATTGGAATATCTTAACTAAATTATGAGAGGAATCAATTCTTTATTATATCTATGTTAATAGAACAAATATTCTAAAATAATAGTTACTCCCCAAGTAATTTGTGATTCAGGAATGCATAGGGTAATTTTAAAGCCCCATATTTGCCCTGTAGGTTATATTTTGCTTAGGAGAATATTAATATTGCTTTGCATATCCTAAGGAAAACCAACTACAAGGAGCAAAATGTAGACTAAAAGTATGCTGACTGAGTAGTCTGGAATCTCAAAAAAATTGCTTACACAGATAATCCACAAAGTAAATACATGCCAATAATAGAATTCACTTTATAGCATGCAAGCACACATACACAAATGAATTACATAAAATTGCTTATTTTAAAACAGGCATTCATTTATTTATGCAATCTACCAAAATTTTAAGCCAAAAAAGATACAAAACATACCTCTGATAAAAATGTCTGAGCAGATTTCTGAGCTCCTACATGGAGCAGATATTCATATACATAGAGTGCTAACCTAGAAAATGAATAAAATATATTAATAATTGAGAAAGCTTTTTAAAATTCAAACTCAAAGATGACATTTTTCCCTTCAAAATAATTTCATTATGAAATGCAAGAGAAACATTATTTTCCATGCTTTATGGTGGCATTTATATTTACATCTTTCCATACATGCTCATGTGTGTATACACATACATATACATATACACAAAAATGCATATACATATATATCTTTTTATATATTCTCATGTGTGTGTACATAGTACACACACATGAGAATATATAAAAAGATATGCATAGAGCTATGGAGTAGGGTTTAAAGAACTAGATTTGGAGATGAGAAGAGGATTCAAATTTATTGTCTGACATACTTAACTGGGTGACCCCAAACTAGTTATTTTTCCTTTGAGTGCTCCAGGAAACTCTCCAAACATGTAAGTTGCAGAGGAGGTATTAATCATCATTAGGAAGAGCATCCTTCCCAAGCAGGACAACTTCACTACTGATAAAATCACAACTTACAGGTTTCTGAGTACATACATAAAAACATTATATGCACATTTGTACATGGATAAGCATGTATATATATGCATATATATATATATACACACACAAATGGATGCATATATATCTTCACATTTGTAATATGGATTCATACACATAAATGCTCAGAAAACTTCTTACAATTAAAATAATATGTGAAGAAAAAGACAAAATGTGTCTCTGTGGGCAAGAAAAGTCATGATCGCATTTTAGGTTTGTTATCTGTTCATTCCCTCCTTTTGTCCTAGCTTTCACCACATGATAATGTAATTATAAGTCTATAACCAATAATATGAATTCTCTTCCCTAAATTCTAGCATTTGCATAAGAATGAAATTATTTCAAGGAAACTTTCTAAAAACTTTTTCTCCTCCAACTTTTTTCTGCATGCTAATATAAACTTTAGTTGTTTGTACATGTACATGTCAAAAAATCTTAGTTCTCACTTATATGATATCCATTTTTATATCTATTCACCAACCTTCCATCAACCTCTAGCTTTGACACTAACATGAATTATTGAATTTTACAAGGCACCTAAAAATATAACAAAAATGGTATTTAAGATGATCTGGAGATAGAAGATTTCAAGAAAGCATTTAGGAATTTTAGTTTAAAAATTAAATCTATCTACCTACCTATCCATCTATTCAAATATACACACAATATATAAGTATATATATATATGTATATATTCATATATAAACACTATATATGCATGTGTGTATGCAGTCACATTCAAATACACTCCATATAACATGCAAAGAATATTAAGTATTCTGTTTATACAATACAATTCCCATTATCACATGAACTCTTAATTTTTAAACTGCTCTATGTGATTTAATTTCAGTTGAGCTGTTAACAGAATATTATTCAAAAACCCAAATTAGTCCGTAGCAGTATTTTTAATGATATCTTGGACTGATGCCCAGATAGCACACAACAGTTCAATTTCTGCTACTCTATATTTACCAATATTGAACCAGGTTTCTAGTAAACAATACATAGTAACAATTCAGCATAGTCATACTCTTTTTTTCTGCCAAATGAATTTTTATTATTAAAGATGGGTGACATTTCTGTCTGAAAAATTCCACTTATAAATGAGTTGCTGCACAAGTAGCAGAAAGAAAAGTTTTCTCATTCCTGATTATCTATCTACTTGTCATGAAGTGAGTCTTCTACAACTTGAGCTGATCTGCACCTTGCTCTGATATCCTGAAAGTCCATGTGTCTGATTCAAGCACTTCACTACGAGGGAGTAATGTATCTGAGAACACTGATTACCACTGAAACAACCTCAAAACTCCTCCTACTCCTCAATTTTTTAAATTAAACACAGCATTACCTAGATGATAGCATTTTTTTTCTAGGAGCAAAGGAAGTATTTCTGGTTCTTACTATAATAATAACTAAACAAAGCTATTGAAAGTTTTGCAAAAGGCTGTACAAATACTATAGGTGCTATGATTATCCCCATTTTCCAGAAGAGGAAACTGAAGCTGTGTGTATTTAGGAGGCTTTCCCTATTTGAGGCAGGATTTGAATATACTCTTCCTTACTCAAAAGTTAGCCCTTTATCCACTGTGATACCTCTTCCTGACTTAAAGTTAGCTCTTTATCCACTGTGACACTTCACTGACTTATAATGGACTCTTCCCTTCCACAATTCTCCATTTAAGAAATAAAAAGTATAATCTGAAATGAAATTTTAGGTGGTTTTTGTTTGTTTGTTCCTTAAGTCAGTGGTCCCAATCCATGTCCTGTGAATCTAAAAGGAACATTTAGCACAGAGATATACTTCTCTAGATTTTCATCTGTTTCATGTAAGGATCATATTGTGTTATTACCACCAACAGGAATTAATAACTCATATTTATATAGTACTTGAAGGTTTACAAAGTACTTTCTTCATAATATTGGAGGGCAAACCACGCAACTATTACAATATCACTGGTGCTCTTTGAATTATATTTATGCAAGGCCAACAGCTTGGAACTGTCTTCATCCTGTGACTTCTCCTGAAAGGCCACGAAGTGCAGTACATACAAGGCTGGTCCTATGTTGGGAAAACCTGGGTGTTTGAAAATGCTGTCTCAGAGATAATACATGACTCTATCTTTGCATGTATTCATGTCTGTAACAAACTTGTACATACTCAAAAACTTGGCCAAGTCTTTTTTAATTCTCTCTCTACACTACTTTTCATTTGCAGTCTCCTCTCTGCTCATAACACAAACACCCTTATTAGGGCCCTCCCTCATCACCTTCTCCAGGACTACTACAACAGCTTCCTTATTGGTCTCTCTAATTCTCTCCTGTTTATTTTCCATACAAGCGCCAGGAGAATATTCCAAACAACACTTACGAAACTTCAATGACTCCCTAATCTCCTGTCAGGTATGTATACAGATAATGTCCACTGTTTCTCACTCAGAGGAGTCCATCTTTCACCACCCAGGTTTTATACTGAATGTCACTCACAGAAAGGATACTCTCTCAACCTAGGCTTTTTAGAATCTTCCTAATCCTTCTTTCAAAATACCCAAGGGTAGGGCCTACTTCCAAAAGCTCCTTTTTAAGTATATATGCTATTTCTTTTAAAACTCAGCCCAAACACGATCCAACAGAATGTAAGAATGTAAGTTTGAAAGGCAGGGACTATTTTATTTTTCCTCTCTGTTATATACAGAAGCTAGCACAATGCCTGCCACCAACAATCACTTACTAAATGCTTGAGGATTAATTTCCTATCTTCTCAATGCCCCAGCCAGCACTGTTTCTACATACCAGAAGAAGCATTAGTAAAGGAAGTTTCTGTATAAGAACTTCCTTCTAATAACAAAGAAACATTTGAGGTTCCTCAATCCACTCCTCCCTATCCAAAGGGTTTCTTATTACCAAAAGTAGACAATCAGACAGACAGAAATCTTAATCTTTTCACCTTCACATTTTTCTTGCATTCTCTTGTTTTGACCCTGAGATCTCAAAAGTAGAATCCTGATAATGACTTAAATATGATTTATTATGTGGCTCAGAGAATAAAGCACTAGTCCTGGAGTCAGAAAGACTTGACTAGCCTCAGATAGTAGCTGTGTGATTCTGAGTAAGTCACTTAATTTCTGTTTCCATTAATTCCCTAGACAAAGAAATGCCTAACCACTACAATATCTTTGCCAAGAAAAGAATCCCTGGACATTTTAGTCCAAGGGGTCATTAAAAGGCAGACACAACAGAATAAAAAAACCTTATATGCCTGGTTATTCATATTTTTCCCATTATCAGATATTAGGAAATTATAACTTCATTAGAAAAATATGTGAACATTTCAGTGAACAGCATTAATAACCCATATAAAATTGTTCTTTCACTCCTCTTAAAACTGAAACAGCTCATATTTTTAACAGAACAAAATATTTATTCTTATCCTTATAAAAGACACATTAGTATTATTTAATACAAATATTTTTCATAACATTTCACTTAATAATTATTACTTTTTCCAACTCTAAACTAAACAAGTTCAACTTTTATGTGTTGATACATTAAAATTTCTTAAGTTCTGGGCCTGGGAGTGAGGAAACACATAAAATCTACAAAAAACTCACTGCATCAACTTCAGGAAGCCTCAATTTCTCTAGCCTCAAATTCTTCAGCAGAATGAATCCAGAGATACCTACCTCTTTCTGCTCTCATTGATATGAAAACTGATTGGATCACATTTATACAGTATTTGAAATTTCGTGAAAGAAAAACTTAGTAGCATAAATATAATTTATTGTTGCAAACAAAAAGCTATCCTATGCAAATAAAATTCCACAATTTTATCCTAGTCTTGATGAAATAATTATGTGATATTGAAGATAAAGAAATTTGGTAATTTCTAATTCCTTTTAAACTATCATTTCAGTTAGATTTTTAAAATATTTATTCATTTCAGTACAAGAATCAGTGAAATTCGTGGTATAGCAACAAAGAGAAAACAAACTTTGATCTTTACACACAGTTGGAACTAAAGAGAATCCTGTTTATCAATGGCAAAACTAATATAAGATGATTAACACCATTCATACCTCCTGTCAGACTTAAAATGTTTAAATATGCATTTTGGACAAGGATAATGTAGGAATTTGTTTCCCTGAATCATGTTTGTTTTGTTGCATTTTTAAAACTTTTAATAACTGTTTAATGGAGGGAGGGGAAAAAAGATTTAAAAGTAAGTGTTTTGGTTTTTGTTTTTTTTTTAAGAAAAGGGAGGTACTAAGATTAGTATAATTTAGTTATCTGTAAGGCTATTAAAAGTTTAGGCTAAAAACAGACTAAATAAGATTTGTTTTGAAAACTAATGTCAGAAAGCTTGCTGAAACTAGCTAAATCTTGTCTTCATTTTTTGCATCTTCAATTTACTATTACACTTTAATGATTTCTTTAAATGATTTTCAATGTTATACTCCTAGATCAAGGTATAGAATATATGGGAATGCCCTCAGAGCTTCAGTCATTCAAGTTATTTCTATTTATATATCCCTGCCTCCTTCCTTGAAAAGAGATGACCAACTCCAACCAACTATATATTATCATCATTAATATTAACATCAATATGACCTAAGCTCAATATTTGAATATTCAGAGGTAGCTGAAATCTGTTTAACCTTGTCTATGCTGGTAATCTTTGCAAGACTCCTGAACCCTTTGTACCATAACCACTTAGAGCCAGCCACTTAGAGTCAGCCTATCCTTCTAAATAGGGTCAGAATCTAGGGATGATCACATATGAGGCTTCATTCCTCAAAACTAGAACCAAGAAAAATAGCAAATTAGCTCAGTATGTTTGCCAAGAAAACCTGAAATAGGGTCACAAAGAATCAGACACAATGACAAATGACTGAACAATTAACTAAGATTTATTGTCATTATTAAGTCCTTTAAAATATCATAATTACTGAGCTTGTAAATGCTTTTATTTCCAGAGAAAATTACCCTAAAATTGCAGAAGTAAAGTGGGCATAAGAAATGCAGTAAATATGTTAAGATAAAAGCAAAATAGCGGAATTTTTTTCCCTAGAAGAAGGTAAAATAAGACAGAACAACTACATGTGACAATCAGATTATAATGGAAAAAAATTCACAGCATAATCCTGCATTACCTTCCGCAAAAGGTTCTAACTCCAACCACTGCAGAGTATGAATCATCATGCAAGATACAAGAAGAAGCAGAAAGCAAACAACAGAGGGGATATAAAGCCTAAACTGAAGTTGACTATGCAGTTCATATGCTACAGGGTAATACCAGATTTAACTTCCTGGTCAAGCCGCATTAAAGCCTAGACTTTGTGTCAGGATCTAATCTCACATATTCAGCTAGCTAGAAACTTATCAGTTCAGATTTAGGAAATCTCAAATATTACAAAAATTTCCAAAGTTACTGATACTACTATAGAGTGACCAATGTTCTTTAAGCTAGTCAGAATGTAGCACAACAGATGACTTGATTTTGTTGCTGGCAGTTATGTAAATATAAATATATATGTTTACAGACACATATATACACATGCATATATACAAGTATGCAAGTTTTTGTATATTTGTGTATACATATGTGTGCGTATATGTATTGTTTTCCAAATGTCTTAAGCTTTTAAGCAATAAAAGCTTTAAACTGTAAGATATAAATAAGTATGTGTGTATTTATATATGTGTATATATACATACACACATTTATGTATTACGTATATATAGTATATGTATATGTGCATACACACATGTGATAAAGACAGGGATTTGAAATTTTCTTTCATCTTTTTGTTCCTCTTAACTTTATGTACATGCAGAGGAGAATCTTAGAAGTGAAGGAAGCTTTGTCTCAGCATCCCTTATTTAGATACTGGGAATTTTAGGAGTGTGGAGGGAGAACCCTAAATAAGCTCCATAGATTCAGACTCATAATTAGGGATGTAGCAAGAGTAAAAAGGAATTTTCTAGCCCTAAGTCAGATAGTTGTCTGGGACTAGAACATCAAAGCCCAAATCAGGAATAAGGCAGTCAAATAATTAGCCTGAGATATTTTGCTGCTGGTGCTGGCTATCTGATAGCTATAATTGCTCAAAGCCCTTGATTATATAGTAAAAGAGGGCAAGCTCCATGGCACAGTAATTAAATAGAAAGGCCTGAAGTCAGGAAGATATGAGTTCAAATTCAGCTTTAACAATTACTACTAGCTGTGTGATCCCAGATCATTTACTCTGTTTGCCTCAGTTTCCTCATCTGTAAAATGAGCTGAAGAAAGAAACAGCAAACCACTCCAGTTTCTCTACCAAGAAACCTCAAAGGGGGTCAACAAAGAATCAACACAACTGAGATGACTGAACAACCACCACTACCAGAGCAATACCTTTCCCTAACCAGGAGAAATTTTCTAATCACTGAACCCAAGCAGATGGTAGCAAAGAACAACAGATGATCCGGAAGAGGGTAAGCAGCTCATCGGTTAGGGTTATGAGTGGCCTGGCCACATGGGCTCCTAACACCTGCTTCTTCATGTGTGTTTCCTGACCCCATATGCTCTCTACATGTTCTCTGCATGCATGCCCTCCCCCACTCATGACATGGTAGCTTATGGCAGTATACATCTCATAAGGGAAACCTTTTATTGCCACTTTGTTTCTGGTGTTGAAACATGACTGAATCTTTTGTTTTTAATGTATTGTCTCACCAGCTGAAAGCTTACACATGTTGGCAGGGGGTTATGAGCTACAGTTTGGAGACTGTGCTAAATCACAGAGTGCCTTGAACACAGACTAGCTTTTCAAGATTTCCCAGGGTGTCCCTTCAAAGAAGTGAAGACTCTCCAGACCTCTGGGAAAACAATGTGCTAAAAGGACTGTGGAAATAGCCCAACTTTCAATTGTCAGTTTTTGCTACTAATGAGCAGTAGGGTTCAGGGACTGGAGGAAAAGAAGGCAATCAAGGCAGAAGAGCTGGACAGAGGTCATCGGAACTATGACAAAGGGACATAATACTAAGACTATGGCAGGATTACTGGGGAAAAGGAGAAGAGAGTTTCTGATCAGATTGGCAAGACCAATGGACTTCCTAAGATTCAAGGAATAAGAGACATCAGACTCCTGAGGTTCCATAAACTTTAGTCGGGGTCTCGCCAATTAAGGGAAAAGAAGAAACCTTTCAAGAGGCAACCCAGGAACTAACAACCCATATAATAGCAGTGGACAGAGAACTGAAATCTATCTAAAAGGATTAACAGTCAGGACTTATGGCTACTATCCTACAGGAATTAAAGAGGGAAGGTAGGAAATGTGAAGGAAGGAAGGAAGGAAGCTAACATATGTGACACTTGTATCCTGAACCTGTAGTCAAGATGATCTAAGTTCAAATTTTCCTTCAGACACTGACTAGTTGTGTGACCCTTTATTTCTTTATCTGTAAAATGGGGATAATAAAGAGAACCTATCTCCCAGGGCTACTGTGAGAATAAGATGAAATTGTATTTGTACTTTGCAAATCTTATATTGTTACAGAAATGCTACAGAGTAAAGGGTTTGTAGCTTGGGAATGGTCAAAGAAAAAGTTAAAAATGTATGATCTTGAGTCTTAGGCAGAAGAATGTAGATTTTATCTTGTAAGCACTACAGAGCTATGAAGATTTTTTCATGCTATTTTAAGAAGATAAGTCTAAAGGCAGAATATCTTATGGAATGAATTGGATCAGGGGAGAGACTAAAAGCAGGAAAGCCCATTAAGAAACTACTCTGGCTTGTCTGATTTCAAAAAAGCCTGGGAAAACTTACACGAACTGATGCTGAATGAAGTGAGCAGAACCAGGAGAACATTATACACATTAACAAGCAAAATTATGTGACAGTCAATTATGACAGACTTAGCTCTTCTCAGCAATATAGTGATCCAAGAAAATATTCCCTTAATGGGATTCAAGTAATCTCATTCTATCCAATTTCCTTCAATTGATTTGCTCTTTCTGTCATTCCCACTACTAACTTCTTCTCTAATGCCTTCTAATGTTCCCCCTATCCTCAAAAAATACTTATCTGATTCTTCCATCTCTACTATTATTCTATACATTTTTGCTCTTGATGGCTAACCTCCTTGAGAAGACCATCTCAAATGGATGTCTTCAATTTCTCCTCTCATTCTCTTCTTAATCCTTTATAATCTGGCTTCATCATTTCATTAAAACTGTATTTTTCCAAAATTATCAAGGATCTCTTTTTTATGTGCAGTATATTTTTATTTGCTTTTCTTTTCTAGGTATTTTCTCAATAGTAGTTTATTTTTCCAATTACATGTAAAGATAGTTTTCAACATTCATTTTTATGATTTTGAGTTCCAATTTTTTCACCCTCCCTTATCTGCCCCTCTCTAAAATAGCAATCAATCTGATATAGACTGTACATGCACAATACTTTTAAACATATTTCCATATTTGTCATATTGTTAAAGAAAAATTATAAAGGTTAAAAGCAATGAGAAAGAAAAAGCAAACAAAAAAATGAAAATATTATATTTTGATCCACATTCAATATGGATTATTCAGTCTCCGTAGTACTCTCTCTGGATATGGGTAACATTTTCCATCCCAAATCCATTGCAATTGTCTTGGATCACTGCATTTCTGAGAAGAGCTAAGTGTGTCATAGTTGATCATCACATAATCTTGCTATTATTGTGTACAATGTTCTCCTGGTTCTGCTCACTTCACTCTACATCAGTTCATGTAAATCTTTCCAGGTTTTTCAGAAATCAGCCAAGCATCTTCACCATCTTATTTCCTATTGGTATATTATATCTTGATCAAAAGTCTTTTAATTAGATGCTGAGCCAGGACTGAGTGTGTGCATTTAGGAAGTATGCATGCTCTAATAGATATTGTTTTTCTCCTTTTGTAAGAGGGGGAAAAAAGATCTTACATCTGGAAGGAGAAGTGATAGAAATAAGTCTCAGGTAGTGTTCTACTTCTAGCTGCTTATCTTCTCACCATGGAACTTCTCATGTGGCCATGATTGTAGAGTGCCACTGTTTCTTTGGTCTCTGTGTATATTATTTCTTACTTCTACTTGAATGAATATCAGGGACAGAACAGAACAGGTGACTCTTCAAAAAGTTGGAAGAATCACCAAAAAGTCTCCTTTGCTCTGGCAGATTGAGGTAATAACAGCTAAATCCAGTGAGGGACCTACCCTGAGGAACAATCAGCTAGAGCCAGCTGTGACTAGAACTGGCAGTGAAGACATTTTCTCTTCCAAGCCACAAGACAAGCCAGTGAGAACACAAAAGGACTTAACAGAACCTGAAGTACACCTCTACCACACAACCCATCCACCCACCCCAACAACGTGTGAGGGGATAGGGAGAAAGTGTGATTCTAAAACAATAACTTTGAGTGCATTCTTCCCAGGAACTAAATATACATGTAGAAGAAGAGAGCAAGGTGCTAGTTTAGAGAAGACATTTATACTCTTCTCCTTGCTATATATTCTCAATAAATAATCCTTTGTAAAATTACTAAAGAAGTTGACTGATATCAGGAAAATATTAAGTGGCCAACTGCTCTCAAGGGCATGGTGGACAGGAATTATAAGTACTTGAAAAACTCCAGTTCCCTAATGGTTACCCCTAGAATCCCACAGAAGAAACAGCATCAGCAGACTTGACTTATGTCAGGGTGAATGAGCCCAGAATTCATGCTACAAATTTAATTAAAAATAATAATAAAATAACTGAACAGTGGTAGCAAAAAAAATCAAATTGTTTTGTCTCCTAATATTAATCATCATAATGTTGGACAGTAGTTTTGAACCTTGAGTTTAGGAAGGTGAACAATTAAAGAACTGAAAGTTTTATTAAACAGTTTTTCATTGTGATTTTCTCATAGAGCTGCTCCAATCATTCAACCAGTCATGACAGTAGTATCTTATGGTAAGGATGATAGATTAGTTTTGATTTTTAAAGTAAGCAGCCTTTGTGTAGATGCCAAAAAAGATAACCTTTAATATAGAACAGAATAATTTATCTTCCATATACAGTATGAAAGTACCCAAGTTAAAAAGGAATACTGTTTTATTCTATTATTATTTTCATGTTAGTAAGATTTGTTGGCATTGAGGGCTTGTTATTTAAGAGGGAACAAATAGTTCCGTACAAGGGCTCTAGGGAACTTGAACCTTTCAAAGAGGGTATTCATAATTTCCACCAGAATAGAATCCTAGTATTCCTGCTACATTTATTTGCCAGGAAATGACACAATTTTTTTAATAAATCATAAAACAGGATTCTTCGGTGCTCAGAGTATCTAGGCAGAGGAGGTGAATCTTAGCTCTGGATATTGGGTGTCAACTACTATAAAAGAAGCAACATCTAGGGTTGTAAAAATGCAACCTACTTTTTTAATTTATAAATTAAATAGTGTTGGATTTTAGATTATTTTGGAGACCATCTTGTTCAACTAGATAGTTAATGACCTAATTACCAAATAGCATTTACTGAAGGCAAACAACACAATAGACATAAGTTTTATTGCTCTAACTTAACAGAAGCTTAGGCCAGACAACATCAGGAATGGCTAATCAGCTTTGGTGGTAATTGCTGTTTTAATTCACACATTACATTGTGTTAGTGAGATTTAATAACTTATGATCACCATATTTTTAAAGGGTGTGCAAGATTATAGAATTTGAGTTTGAAGCAACTTCAGGGACCAAGTAATTCATTCATTCAAAAACAAATTTGTTAAAGTACCTATTGTGTATTAAGGTTCTCAAAGTCTATCAGATTATTCTGTGCATACAGTGAGCACTTAATATTTTAATAATTAATTTAATTTTTAAAGCAGTCTTATTTTTAAAAAGAAATTTTAAAATTCTACAATTGAAATTTAGAATATGTAATTTGTTTTAATTTTCAACCTATTATCAGTCACAGATTTTCTTTTTCCTCTCTCCTCTCTCTCTCTCTCTCTCTCTCTCTCTCTCTCTCTCTCTCTCTCTCTCTCTCTCTCTCTCTCTCTCTCTCTCTCTCTTTTGCTGAGGCAATTAGGGCTAAGTGACTTGCCCAGAGTCACGCAGCCAGGAAGTGTTGCGTATCTGAGATAAGATTTGAACTCGGGTCTCCTCCTAACTTCAGGATTGGTGCTCTATAAGCTGCATCACCTAGCTACCCCCCAGTCACAGATTTTCTAAAAATTCAGCTCAACAGTCTTTCATAACTGTCCTTCTGCTTTATCTCTCAGTATTGTTTGAGGATATAACAGAAGAAAAGAACTATCTTTGCCTTGTCCACAATCTATTCACAATAAGCCTTACCACTGATATAAAAAAAAAAAAAATAGAAACCAAAAAGCAGGGTAGGAAGATCCGTAATAGCTAAAAATCAATCTAAATTGAAGAAACCAAATGTCACCAGCCAATGATGGAACTCCTAACTATTTATGAAAAAATATGGATACTAATTATGTAGTATTTATTCAAATAGCTGTTTTATCTATGTGCTAATGATCATGTGCTTTACTCATAGCAAAACTCTTATGCCATCATTTATAATTTATAAGTTAAGCTTTCTGTTATCTAGACCCAAAGGAGTCTAGTCCATGCAGCCATGGGAGTGGGGAGAGGAAAGTCACAATCTCTCCTAGACAAAGTCTCCTCTTTGGCAAAACTTTGTCATCAAAAGAGATTTGTTCCTGCTTTGTCAGATAACCTACTAGTCCTCAGTTTCCACGTTAACAAACTGAGGGTTGCACAAGATGGCCTCTCTTGTTATTCATTTGGTCATTCCAACAGTGTCTGACTCTTTGTGATCCCATTTTTTGTGGTATTTTCCAAATCTAAATGTGATCATCCAGTTATGTAAGTCTAACAGTTCTTAAATTTCATGGTCAATTAAAAAGCACCAAAATTTCTATGGAATCAAAAGCACCAAAATGTTTATGGAATCAAGTACAATAGTGTAAAGCCAATTATTTGAGAGCCAGTATTATGGCAATACAAACCTCAACAACTGATGTTACTTAAGAGTGTTATTATATTATGTATTACCATATATGATATATCATTAATGCATTAATTATCCTTAAGTTAATTTTATATATTATTATATACATACTATGATATGTCACCTTGAGATTAAGTTTGGCAATTATGATTCAAAGTCATCAAGAAATTATATGCATATTATATGCATTATAATCCACTTAAGAAAGCAAAGAAATGAGCAATTTAAAAAATACTTTCAACTAATTAATTTCAATTAATACTTTTAATAAATTAAAATATTTTGTATTGAAAGGAAAAACCCTCAGCTCTCAACAAAAATAAAGCCAAGTTTGTAGTATTTGTGAACAATGTGAACAATCAGCATACCTATGAAAGGTAAAACTTGCAAATCCATTTAATTAGTAATCATCAGACAGTTTAGCAGATATCAATGTGTTAAGTTACATGTGCTAATTTGCTAAATGTAGATCTACTAGTCTTTCTACTTGAGATCTTTTGTAGCAGTCAGTTTGTCATTACATGCAAAAAAGAAAACTTTATTTCCTAAGAAATGTAAATGGGACTTTTCATTAATTCAAGATTAGTTTTTCCTAATTATTCTAAATTAATGAAGTTTCCTTAATCTTAAAACTTCAATATTTGCTAAAATTCATCACAAATTTAGGTATATTCACTCAAAAAGAATTGTGTATCTTCTATATGATCAACATTTACATTTTAGCATCCAAACAACAAAATTACCTAATAATTAAATATAATTATCTTAAATTGACCTTATCACAAATTACACTTGGATAAAGGAAGCTACATGATTTTAATATTTATCTATAATGTTTGCCAATAGATGGCATTTACTATAGCTACTACTAACATAAACTAAGGCTTGACATTTTTAAAAAGTATTATTTGCTCAATGGAAAACACTCTCATTGAAATTGCCTTTTTCCTGACACTGTTGCTTTAATTTATAAAATTCTAAATTCTTTCACTTTATTTTAGAAATTATTCATCTGCTGAATTTTAATTCAAATACTAATTATTTCCTTCACTTGAAAAATGTAACTATGGTCAAAAGAATTTGAGTTTGAATTCTACTGTCAAATTGCTGGACAAGGCATCTAATCTCACAAAGCTACTTAAGTAAAATAGAGATAATAACAGAATTTACCTCACAGATTTATCCTAAGGATCAAATGCAAAAATATTAAAGCACTTTGTAAACCATATAACATTAAATGAATGTTGGGTTTTTTTTTATTATTATTACATGCTGTACGCTCTTTCTTTACTTCTAGACTTCTTATGACTTTTAGTTTTCAAAGTTCAGGTGAATAATTCCCTGAATTAGGGGGGTCCTTCCTGAAGTATCACATGTGTCCCCTCAATCACATTTCATCTATTTTATATATATTTTATGGGTACTTGGTTTTTTTCCTACTAGATTATAAATTCCTTGAGGATAGGGATTGTTTCATTTATGTTTTTGTATTCCTAGTTCATAGGGAAGTATTTGGCACATAATAGCCATTTAATAAATATTAACCGATCTAAAACTATTTCTATTACAAATTGTCATCAATTCAAATTAATAAAGAGCTTTTGTAATATAAACAGAAGACCAAAGACATCACCTCAAATCATAAAGCATTCCTAGGGATGTAAATTAAATGGTCAATTACATCTGTTCATTCTCTGATAGGAAATGTAAAAAGGAAACAAAAGGCAAGACATCACAAAAGTTTAAAGGGAATCCCCTTTAGGATAGGTATGATCACTATAAAAAAGATTATTTACTCATAAATAATTAAGAAATTCTTTCTAACTGAAGCTATATGCTAGAAACTAGCCTGAAATCCCTATTTATTACTTTGAAGTCACATAATTAATTACACCTATGTGATGAAAAAATATTTTAAGGAATTTTACAGTGAATAAATATTTTATAGATTCTTATGTAAGACATAAACTTCTCTATCAAAACTTAGTAAAATACAAAGCATGCCCAATTTTAACAAACTCTGAAACACAAAAATCTGAACTTACAAATAAGATGAATTCAGATCTGTTCATTTAAAAGGATTTATTTTTTTAAAAAGATATTTCATATTATATCCTATTACAGTGCAATAAAATATGCTTTGACTATCACACAATTCTTCAAGAACAATATGAACATAATGAAGGGTATGTCTATGTTTACACGATCTCCCTCAATAACTGTTTATGGATAATATTTAATTATTACTCATAATATTTTTTGAGTTGTATGCAGTTAAACAAATATCATTAGGTAGGATGGAGATGATTTTTAGTTACTTCCAACCTGAGGCTCAAACTGAATGCTCATTTTACTTATACAAATTATAGCTGCCAATTTCTTCACAACTTCCTAATTCTACTTTTTAATTTTTTGACCATTGCCTAATAGGTATCCAGCTTTTTCAGGCTACCACTTCATTTGTCAAATGACAAACAAGTGTTTTTGAGTACCCACTTTCAACTACACTTAGCAGGAAGGTTACAATCTCCTCTTTTATGAAATCTTGACTCCACCATATGTTTTTGTTTACCTTCAGACAAATATATGACAATTCCTATTACCTCCAGTTACCAGGGAAAAAAATCCTGAGCGGCTTCAATAGAGGGCTACAAAAATGCAACTATTTCCTGATGGAGTGAGCTATGAAAAACTCATACTAGTGGTCTGACGTCTGCACTGACTACCACGCTTCTACAGAGTGCAATTTAAACTGTTCCCTTTAATCTATAAATCTTATGTGGTTTAGGTTCTCATTATCTTCCAGATGGTCTCTTTCCTACAGATCCAAACAAATGAAAATCAATTAGATCACCTTATTAGCTGTTGCCAGATTTTTCACTCCAGGAAAAAGCCTTCAAAGGATTTCCTACCTATATTAATTTGATAAATTAATCTGCTAAAACAGAAGATTTATATTTTAAAGCTGCTATATATAGATAGTAACAGTGTTGGCCCCAGGCAAAACCATGAACTATGAGAATATTATTTTCAATGTATCACTCCTAATCATTGTATATTTCCTCCCTATTTTTCTTCTTTACCGTTTCTTTGTGACTCAGATCCAAGGCCATGACTTCCAAGGCAAGACTTCTATTCTTATCCCTCAATCCCCAAGACTGACTTTAGGCTCTTGAATTTTTTTCATATTAACCCAATCTACAACCAAAAATTAAAAAAATAATAAGAATTCAAGATCACTTGGATATCCTATATTTGATTCTTTCAAAACTTTGATAAAGTGACTCTATTTAGGAAATTGCTGAAAATTTAATAAGTTATTATGATTAATAAATTATCCCTTTCAGATAAAAATATTTGTATTTTTTATAAGACTACTGAATGCTTTAGCACAAAGAAGTTAAGAATTTGGAAACTTTAAAAAGCCATAACAAGCCAATGTGCTAGGTTTAAAGGAAGACAATTTGATACCCCTTTCAAGTCATAACATATAGACAGAGACCCATTTCACTAACATATTGGTCTGATCTTCAATGATGGGTCTCAACTACAGTATGTTTTTTAAAACATTATTCCAATAACCATGTTGATTGTTAACAGTTTTATTAAGTGTGATATATTTTAGTATAAATAAATTCTACAGTTTTCTGAATATACAGTAACTTTTAAATTCAATAAATAATTAACTTTTGATGGACTAGTATCTTTGCCCTTTTCAAAAGTCTTCACATCAGATCATTTTACTTTTCCTAAGAAAGCAAAGTGTTCTATTCTCCAGAGTAATATTGTCAATGCTGTAATCCAGGAAGATAATTCATGGAATTATTTGTGAAGTTAACATTCCATCTATTGATAGACAGTTTTTTCATCTCTGTCTCTCTAAGTCCATCTCTCTCTCTCTCTGAATTTCAATGTCTCTGTGTGTGTATTTCTCTTGTTTTGGTTATTCAACTCCTGAAGCAAACACTGCTGTCACCTGTTCTGGTGATGCTGCTCCGGGGCTGATGGAATTTCAAACCATCTAAATTTCCCAAGTTCACAAAGTCCTATTCTACCAAACTGGGGAAGGAGATGCATTTATTAACTTCTCAACATACCCAATTAATTACTTCTCAGGAGCCAACTAGTCCAATGCCCTTTGCTTCACTAAATTTAAAGCAATATTTAAAAAAAAGAAGTATCTAGACCTTAATTCATGCACAGTTGATACATTAGACTAAGTCAGTCAATCTAGGTACCCTTTAATGATTAAAAAAAGTATGATGGAACACCCACACCTCTTACATTAGGAAACTCATTATGTCCTCCCTTACTTCCAGACAATCCATTCTGGTTTCTGAATACCTCTAATCATTCAAAAGTTTCTGTACTACCAACAAAATCTGCATGCCTTATACAGATTATTACATTATAATCTGAAAAGGGTGCTTTTTAAAGTAAAATCTGGGAAACTATATTTTGCTGAGAGGTACATATCATAGACAATGAACTTAAATGCACCAAGTAGCATATATCATGAATTCTTGAAGGAAAAATTAAATTAATTACAGGAAGAAATACATGATAGTAAAACTGCTATAGTAGTGGGTCTCAATTTAAATCTCATACTCAGATAAATCTAATGATAAAAAATAAGGAATAAGTTATGGATTTTTAAAAAGAGTTAGATAAGCCAGAATTCTGAAGAATATTGGAAATGTTCCCTTTGGGAACAGAAAGGGGTACATTCTTTCTTAACTATACATAGCATATATATATATATATATATATATATATATATATATATGAAAAGTTAAGATGTCCATTCTCACCCTTATTATTGTACTAGAAATGCATGAACAAAGGACAAACAACAACAAAGCAATAAAACAAGAAATAAGTAAATTAAATGAAAGAATAATAAGCAAGAAGAAAACAAAATTGTCACTTTTTGGTAAAAGTATAATGGTATATTTAAAGAACACAAGAGAATAAACTGAAAAACTAGCTGAAACAACAACTTTAGCAAAGTTGCAGAATATAAAATAAACCCATATAAATCACCAACATTTCTATTTGTTATAATCAAATCCAGCAGGAAGACAAAGAAAAAGAAATTCCATTTAGAATAACTACAGGCAGTATGTAATTGTTGGAAGTCTACTTCCCAAAGCACATAGGAACGATGTGAATACAATTACAAAACGTTTTTCACACAAATAAAGTCAGACCTAAACAACTGGAGAACTATTAATTGTTTATGGGTAAGCCAAGCCAATACAATAAAAACTATAATTCTACCTAAATTAATATACTTGTTCAGTGCCACACCAATCAGACTACCAAAGAACTATTTTATAGAGCTTGAGAAAAATAACAAAAATCATCTGGAGGAATGAAAGGCCAATAATATCAAAGGAATCAATAAAAAAAAGTGAAGGAAGATAGATCAGATATCATACTAAATTACAAAACAGTAATATAGTCAAAACAATCTGGTACTGGCTATGAAATAGAATAGTGAATCATGGAATAGATTAGGTTTACAATATGACCACAGTAAATTTAGGGTTTGATAAATTCAAAGATCTAAGCTAGTGGAATAAGAACTCACTATTCAACAAAAACTACCAGAAAAAACTGGAAAGTGAACTGACAGAAACTAGATATAGTACATCTTCCATCACATATCAAGCTAAGGTCAAAATGGATTCATGATTTAGACATAAAGAGTGACATGAAAAGCAAATTTGAAAGCATGAAGAAAATTACCTGTATAATCTGTGGATAAGGAAAACATTCCAGAAATTTTGAACACATGAAATTTTAAAAGGGTTACAAATAAAACAAATGCAGCCAAAATTGGGGGGGAGAGAAGAAAACTAGAGGGGGGGAATTTACAACAGGTTTCTCTAATAAATCATTGATTTTTCAAATATATAGGGGACTGAGCCAAATTTATAAAAGTAAGAACCACTTCCCAACTGATAGTCGAAGGATGTGAACAGGCAAGTTTTCAGAAAAAGAAATCACAGCTATCTATAGTCATATGGAAATTATTCTAAATCACTAATAATTAGAGAAATGCATATTAAAACAACTCTGAGCTACCACCATTTCATATCCATTAGATTGGCTAATTAATGCAAAAAAAAAGGAAATTGCCTAAGAAAAGAAAAAGAAATTGAAGGTATTAGAGTATATAATAAGGAAACAAAACTATTTTTACAAATTACATAATGGTATATTTAGAGAATCCTAGATAATCAACTAAAAAGTCACCAGAAGCAATTAACAACTTTAGCAAAGTTGCAGGACATACAATAAACCCACAAAAATTATCAGCATTTCTATATGTCACCAACAAAGCCCAGCAGCAAGGGAAAGAGAAATGCCACTTAAAATAACTGTACTCAATATCAAATATTTGGGACTCTACCTGCCAGAACAAAGCCAGGAACTATATGAACACAATTACAAAACACTTTTTACATAAAGTTAGACCTAAACAATTGAAAAAACATCAATTTCTCAGGGTTAATTAAGTAGGTTGAACTAATATAATAAAAATGACAATTCTACCTAAACGTATCATACCAATCAAACTGACAAAAAAATTATTTTATAGGGCTAGATAAAATAATAGCAAAATTCATCTGGAAGAACAAAAGGTCAAAGTATCAAAGGAAGATGGCTTGGTCATATCAGACCTAAAACTATATTATAAACCAGCAGTCATCAAAACTACTTGGTACTGATTAAGAAATAGAGTAGTCAATTAGTGAAATAAGTTAAATACACCAGACACAATAGTCAATAACTATAGTAATCTAGTGTTTGATAAGCCCAAAGACTTCAGAATCTGGGATAAGAACCCACTTATCTGATAAAACGTTCTGGGAAAATTGGAAAATAGTATGGCAGAAATTAGGCACTGACCAATATCTAGCACCCTATACCAAAATTCAAGGTCAAAATGGATTCATGATTTAGATATAAAGGGTAATAATATAAGCAAATAATTAGAGAATATTATGAAATGCAAAATGGATAATTTTGAAAACATTAAATGAACAAGTTTTTGCACAAATAAAGCCAATGCAGTCAAGATTTAATTTAAAGGGAAGCAGAAAACTGGGGGGAAATTTTGCAAGCAGTTTTTCTGAAAATGGCCTCATTTCTAAAATATATAGAGAACTGACTCATTACTAGAACACAGGTCTATCCTCAATTGATATATAGTCAAAGGACATGAACAAGACAATTTTCAGATGAAGAAATTAAAGCCATTTCTAGTCATAAGAAAAAATGTACATTAAATCTCTGTTGATTAGAAAAGTACAAATCAAAACAACTCTGAGATTCCACCTCACATGTCTCAAATTCCCTAAGATGAAAGAAAAAATAATAATAAATGTTGGAGGGGATGTGGTAAAATTGGGACATTAATGCATTGCTGGAGTTGTGAAATGATTCAAACATTCAAACATATCAAACATGACAATTTTCAGATGAAGAAATTAAAGCCATTTCTAGTCATAAGAAAAAATGTACTAAATCTCTGTTGATTAGAAAAAAATGTACTAAATCTCTGTTGATTAGAAAAAAAGATTTGAATTAAGATTCAAACATTCTGGAGAACAATTTGGAACTATATCCAAAGGGCTATCAAATTGTTCATACCTTTTGATTCAGCAGTCTCATTACTGGATCTGTATCCAAAAGAGATTAATAAAAACAGGGAAAGGGACTCATGTATACAAAAATGTTTGTAGTAGCTCTTTTTATAGTGTCAAGGAATTGGAAAATGAGTGGATGTTTGTCAGTTGGGGAATGGCTGAATAAGTTATGGTATATATATGTAATGGAATATAAAAAGATGAGCAGGCTGATTTCAGAAAAGGCCAGAAAGATTTACATGAACTGATGCTGAATGAAGTAAGCAGAACCAGGAGTACATTAAACACAGTAATAGCAAGTTGTGATGGACAACTATGATGGACTTGACTCTTCTCAACAATGCGGTGATTCAAAGCAATTCCAACAGACTTGGGATGTAAAATGACAGTGACATCCAGAGAGAAAACTATAAAGACTGAATATGGATCAAAGATAGTAGTTTCACTTTTTTGTTTCTTTCTTTCATTCTTTTTCTTTCTTGTGATTTTTTTTTCCTTTTGGTCTGATTTTTCTTGCACAACATGACAAATATGGAAATGTTTAAAAGGACTGTACATATTTAATCTATATCAGATTGCTTGGTGTGTTGGAAGGGAGGAGGTAAGGAAGGGAGAGAGAAAAAGACACAAAGTCTTACAAAAATAAATGTTGAAAACTATCTTGACATGTATTTGAAAAAATAGCATAACTTTTTTAAAGAGAATGAAGTTTGTAAGTTTGTGGCAGCTAGGTGGCGTAGTAGATAGAGCACCAGCCCTGAAGTCAGGAGGACCTGAATTCAAATATATTCTCAGATACTTAACACTTCCTAGTTGTGTGATCCTGGGCAAGTCACTTAACCCCAGTTGCCTCAGCCAAAAAGAGGGAGAGAGAGAATGAAGTTTTCCAATAGGTAATATTAAATAAAGAAAGAAAATAAAAGGAAATTGATAAATGCTAGAAGTGATGTTGAAAAATAGAGAATTTTATGTATTTATCTGTTGAATACTAATCCAACCATTCTGGAAAATAGTTTGGAACTATGACCCTTTATTTTTTGAGCTATAAAACTGTAATCTTTAACTCAGTAATACCACTATTAAATCTGTATCCCAAAGAACTCAAGGAAAAGGGAAAAAGAATCCATGTGTAAAAAAATATTTATAGCAATGCCTTTTGTGGTAGTAAAGAATTAGAAATTGAGAAATGTCCATTAGTTAGGGAATGGCTAAAGAAGTTGTGCTGATTGTGATGTAATATATTGAACTGTAAAAAAAATGATGAAGCATATAATTTCCGGAAAAAAAATGATGTAAGGTGAAATGAAAAACAGAAAAACATTCTACATAGTAACAATATCATATCAACTATGAACTTAACTTCTCTGATCAATATAATGAGCCATGAATGCCAAAGTACTCATGACAAAAAAAAAATGCCATTTACCTACTGAAAAATTCTGATGTCAGATTAAAACATTTTTTTCACTTCTATTTTTCTTCGTTTTTTTTTTGTTGTTGTTGTTTTGTTTTGTTTTGTTTTGTTTTGTTTTACCACATGGCTAATATGGTAATTATTTTACATGGTTCACAATGAGTATCACATTTTTTTTTGCCTTCTCAACAGGTCCAGGGTAAAGATTGAGGAAAAAGGATAATTAGGAATTTAAAATAATTTTTTTTAGGAAAATAAAAAAGGCTTATTGAAAATTATTAAATAATCATTAAAATTAGTGTTAAAATAAACAGATTAATTTTTCAGAATCACAAAACATTGGCACAAGAAGGGATTTTAAAGATTAGAATCTGATTTCATCATTTTATAGGAGGAAATTAAGGTCTCAAGAAATAAAATGAGAGGATCACAGATTTAGAGCTAGCAAAGACATCTGAGGTCATTTAATCCAGCACCCTCATTTTATAGATGAATAAACTGAGAGTTTCTAACTTTTCCAAAGTTAAACAGGCAAGTCTCTACATCTAAATTCAAGGTTTTCCCCACTACAGTCCAAGGCCTTACACCTACAAATGAAATTAATTCTAAGGAAAATAAAGTGCAATATATGTTAGTTATAACAGAATAAGTTAGAACAACGCTGTTATTGGAACTCACTCTTCTAAGGTTGAGGAATTGATTTATTCACGGTTTAACAGCAAGTCTAGCGCTAGATTGCCCACACAGAAGTAGAAATTGAAATATAAGTCTTTTATCTTCTAATCTCTACTTTTTTTTTTAATTTGAAAAGATATCATGAATTGAAGATTTATTATGATTAATGTTCATTGTTATGCATATTGTCAGGAGTCTATGTAAATATCAAAATTATCCCAACTGTCTTATGTGGACTTTCCATTTTACCGCTTAATTCACATCTATATTTAATAACTTTCTCTTATTATAATCTGATGCAATTTAGAATCTTTTATGAGACTTGGCTACTAGCACAAAGTGATAAATAAAAAAAAAAAATCTTATTAATGTGAGAAGCAAAAGACCTGAAAAAAATGAACTTACTTAGAATTAAACAGATTCAGACTTTTTCCTAAAAAATACATAAATCAGGAAATAAGAGCTACTTAGAATGAATGATACATTGTTTTGATTAGACTGATATCAAGTTAATATAACAAACTCCCTCCAAAAAACTCAAGTCTCAGTGAAAGTGACTAAATTTTGAAATCTAAACTACAGATGGTCTGATAACATACTAGAAGCTAATGGCAACTCATTAGCAACCTAAAAATCAGCATAATATAAAGCTGACCTCCCTGACTTCCCTTTGAGTCTCAAATAAAAGCTTAGCTTCTACAGAAAGCCTTCCCCAACCTTCTTAATTTCAGTGCGTTCCTTCTATTATTTTCTATTTACCTAACTTTTTATATATTTGTTAATATCCTGTCTTCCCTATTAGACTGTAATTTTCTTAGGGTCAGAGATTGCCTTTTGCCTCTTTTCTATATTCCTAATTCTTGGCACATTTTGGGCACTTGATAAATGTTCATTGATTTACTGACTAATCTATATTGAACCTTTGATTTAAAGAGAAACAAATCAGCTTCTAAGCTTTCACCACATCCTTGGTGTGTCTGCATCTATTTCCAACAGCTCTAGTCTAGTCCTATTCAGACCAAAGCTTGAGCTGTGTCTAAAACAGAGTAAATTTACTTTAAACAAACACATAGGATTACAAAGAAAACCAAGTATATTGAAATATGGTTATTTTTAAAGGCATTCATAACTCAGAGGTTAAGAATGCCTTTAAAAAAAAAAGAAATAGAGAAAAAAAGTAAAAGGAAGGAAGGAGGGAAGGAAGGAAGGAAGGGAAAGAGGGAGGGAGGGAGTAAGGAAGGAAGGAAGGGAGA